>NW_018241244.1:97304-99072 GCF_001263595.1 Phalaenopsis equestris
ATTGGTTTCTTCCAATTAACCCCTTGTGTTTCAAGCATCAAATAAATTGATTAAGATTAGAAGTTACCCATTTTCCCTCCTTGACTTAAGCCTAAGTGTTAATTAAGGCTAAATTTCCAAAATTACACATTTGCCCCTAAGGCTCTAACACCTCATAATTTGTCAAATTCAATTCAAATGACTTTAAAATTTTTATCCTACCTCATTAATGGGTCAATTAAGACACAAGAGGAGAAAATGTGAATTTTCAATATTTAATTTAATTTATATAATTATTTTAATGCAAAAGGAGGATTTTTTAAGGAAAATTCCTAACTTGACCAAGGTAAATTATAATTCCTTAAAATTTTTATTGGAGGTAGAACTAGACTAGAGAAGCCTTAGGATCAGAGAACTTTTCAAATGACTTTAAAATTTTTGTGATTTATTAGAATTTTTTTAAGTTATGGGATAATTAATAAAAATAAAATATTTTAGGTAGTGAAAATTAAGTTTTGTATTTTTGAAAAATCTCCCTAAGGTCAGAGAAGGTCAAAAAACTCAGAAGAGCAAAGTTTATATTTTTCTAATTTTTCTTTGATATATTGGAATTCTTTTAGCGAAACTCATTTTTAGCCTTTTTAAAAAAATATTTTTAAGCTTTGAAAGTCAATATCTTTATCTAGAAAATCAGGAAAAATATTCTAATTATTCCTGAGTGATTAGGAAACAATTTAGAACATTTCCATGAGCTTTTTTATTTTTATGATTTTTATGAATTTTTAATTATTTAAATACTTAAAATAGGCCAAAAATTAAGTTTTTATTTTAAATATTATTTTATTTTTATAAAATACCCCTGATCACAGAGAACTCAAAAAAACTAAGTTTCATTTATTTTTAAAAAACAATTTAAGTTGTCAAATTAACTCAAAATATTTTGAAATTTTTATGATGAGTTCTTTGGATCATAAGTCACAGTGGAGATCAAAAATAAAGTCATTTAATGGTTTAAATTTTCCAAAATTAATTATCTTAATGATTTAGTGTTTGTAAAATTTAAGGACATTTTAAATGACTTGAGTTATGAAATTATTACCAAAGGTTTCCCTAGTCATGGTGGACCTTCCAATATTTTATTAGGATTTTATAGTCAATATGCTAATTTCCATGATTATTTCAAGGAAATAATGTGAAATAACTTGAAAAATATGGATCTCTATATAGGAGCCTCCTCTGACTTTGGAAAAATCAAAGAATATTTCCCCATACAGAGGCTACAACATGTCCAAATTTCAAGCTAAGGTGATGTGTCAATATGCATGGAGAATCAAATGATTCAAAATCGTGTTTAATTAATTAAAAATAAAATATGCACCAAATGGACTTGAAAATTATTCCACATTATTCTCCTCTGTTCACTAAATAAGAGAGTATTTTTATTTTATTTTTGTGATTTTTCTACACAAAGTTATGTATTTTCTAAGTATTTTTTAAGTTAAGGGTACTTAAATAAATAAGAAAAAGCCCTATTTATTTTTTTAAACAGCGCGTGCTGACTAGATCCTAGGTAGCTCCGGAGGCATGCGTGGTGTGCTCTGGTTGGACGCCGCCATCCACAAAACTGCTGACTCAGCCCGTGGTTCACGTCCTGAAGTGCTGTCCAGCTCGATCTCCCCCGTCCATTTGATACACGCTTGATCAAACGGCTCCCCGTCATCATCCCTGATAGAATGATCCCGTGCCCGTCCACACTAAAACCTTAAGATATCGGCCTAGACTCAACTAA
>NW_018241244.1:108846-109306 GCF_001263595.1 Phalaenopsis equestris
GGTAACTCGTCATTGAGAGAGGACCCAGCTGGCAGTGGGTGTGCAGCGAGAAAGTCTGCTAAAATCTATCCCTTGATAGCACGGAGGGGCACAAAAGTTATATCAAATTGCAATAAGACCATTGACCATCTCGTTAAACGTCCGGAGAGTGTTGGTCGGGTCATCAAATATTGCAATGGATTAACTTTCGAAATTAGGGCAATCTTATGAGAAAGCATGTAATGTCTAAGCTTTCAAGCGGTGAAAAATAGTGTCAGGCAATGCTTCTCAATAGGTGGATACTTTATCTCCATCAGTATTAGACGACGATTCAAGTAGTAGAGAGTGTTTTCTTTTCTCTCCTCATTGACTTGGGCTAAGAGGGCTCCAAGAGAGTCATCCAAAGCCGTGGTATAAAGTATCAACGGTTTTCCTGGGATAGGGGCTGCCAAAATAGGAGGTGTCATTAAATATTGTTTAA
>NW_018241244.1:109596-110912 GCF_001263595.1 Phalaenopsis equestris
ATGTTGCTCCGGCTTTCCTTAGGCCGAACGGCATCACCGTATAGCAGAAGATTCCAATTGATGTTGTGAAAGCTGTAAGCGCTGCATCCTCGGGAGCCATCTTGATTTGGTTATACCCCGATGATCCTTCCATGAAGGAGAAAATTTCATGTGTTGAAGCGATGTCCACCATCATTTCTGGTATAGGTAGTGGACACTCGTCTTTTGGACATGCTTTGTTCCAATCACTGAAGTCGACACAAACGCGGATCTGTCCATTTTTCTTTCTAACCGGTACGATATCGGCTAACCACGTGGGGTACTGCTCTTCTGTAACGAAGTTGGCGTCTATCAATTTCTTTACCTCGGCGATGACTTGTTGTTCTATTTCAAGGCCTCGAGGCCCATTCTCTTGGGAGCTTGTTTTACTGGGGTTACATTTTTGTCCACCCCAAGTTTATGGACTGTAACCTCTACTGACAGCCCTGACATTTCGTCATAGCTCCATCCGAAGCAATCTTTTAACCCTGCTAGTAATTTGACCAGTTCTGCAGACTCTTTATCATCAAGTGGAGAACTTATAAATGTAGGTCCGGGGTCGTTCTTCAGTCCCGAGGTGAATCTCTTTCAATTCATCGATAGTGGATTTAATTTCTTCTTCAAATTCTGGCGGTGCATCTTCTATTGTTTGATCAGTAGAGTCTTTCTCTACATCGAGACAATCCTCTTCTGACTCACTAGTAACAACCATGCAAAATTCAGAATCATCGACTGGTCAAACTGTACCAAATCTGAGACCTTCTTTTGAATTGGTAACTCATGTTTTAGTATTCCATAATTTTTCAAAGAGTTGAAATTTATCTTTCGGCATTTGTTTTGGTACATGTCCTTGTTGAATTAACTTTGGAACACAAGGAGAGAAGTAACCAAAAGGCAATTCCATTAATTCATTAGAATCAACATCCCAATTTACATGTTTTTCAAGCTCAGTAGAGGTAGAAGCGCGGTCAAATTTGATCAGCTTCAAACCAACACTATGGAATTCCCTGACCTCTAAACTCTCAACCTTTTGAGGGAGAATCGGAGTGAGGGTCATAGTATCCACATAGTGGTTTATCCGATCATACATTGTTTCACATTCATTCCTCTCTGTATCTTCTAGGGATATCTCGTATTGAGGCTTCTTCTGTTTTGTCATTATTATTTCATCTTCAGAACTGTCTTCATCACCAATGCTGATAGTTGGCCTAGTCCGTTCAACAATTAAATTGATCTTTCCTTGTGCACGTCCCTGACCTCGACCTCGAGTGCGTGAACTAGAAGAACCTCCACCAACT
>NW_018241244.1:110925-112150 GCF_001263595.1 Phalaenopsis equestris
GGAGTTGTATGGCCTTCTTTTTGTGATCCCTCTGAATCTTTATCTTTGTGTGTCAAAATTTTGCGCGAGAAGACAGTCTTCTTTGGAGGCGCATAATAGGCAGCGTCTTCATGGATACCAACTTCATGCACTGAAAATGGTTGTAGGTCTCCCTTAATGCAATTTTATTGACCATCTTTCCGTTATTTAATGCACTGATGTAGGGATGAAGGAATCATGTTATGTTCATGAATCCACGGTCGAACCAATAGAGCGTTAAAAGAGGTCTTGGCGTCGATGATTGGAATTTTAACGGTTGTTACAAGTTCTTTAAACTTCATAAGTAATGAAATTGATCCAAGGGCTCTTTCTCCCTTTGGTTGAATCCTCTTAACATCATCTTATCGGGGATGAGCTCCTGAACATCGAAGTCAAAATATGCTAACGTCCGTACACTCATCAAGTTAAGAGATGCTCCAGGATCCACTAAAACTCTGGATAACACAAATCTGCCAATGTTGACGGAGATGTAGAGCGGACGGTTGTGGTCGGCGACCGAGCAACAAGTCTTCGTCTGTAAAAGTTACCCTGCCAATGTTGACGAAGCAGCAAAACAAATATGAAAATAGAGTTGTGAGAAAGTTTAGGACCCAGCGTGAGACCCAATTCGTGGCAGAAAAATGCCCTAGTGGAGTTAATCCACCAACACACCTATTGGGGGTCTGACCCCACATAAAAATTTAAAGAGTCCTTAATGGTCTTCTGAACCCCTCTGTTCAAAGATGGTTGAACAGCTAGTCCTGAAGTCCAAGGAGTTAGCTGTACTTTCCCAAGACATAAATGGGTAAAGTATGCCAACGGAAGAAGGGTAATTTGGTCCGAGAGGGACATGAACATATTACCGATGTGTGAAAATAATATTTTTTTGATTTGTATGGACAGAAAATCTTGTCCCTAGCGGAGTCGCCAGAAGCTGTCGGCGTTATTTTAGGGATGGGTTTTGGGGTGCGCGGCACTATTTATGGTTTGTGGGTTGCCTGTAAGAAGCTGTCGGTCACTAGAATCAAAATCTCGTCGCCCGCTTTGGAAGGACGTTGAAGTATGAAATCAAACTGACCCCATATTTTTCATAGTCTAAAATGAAAGAGCATTGTACCTCAAATCCTGCATTTATCCTGAAGGATAAACACAAGACTTGAGGATGAGGCTCGATCAAATAAACTAAGGAAAGTATGACATCCGTTTG
>NW_018241244.1:113121-114196 GCF_001263595.1 Phalaenopsis equestris
AAGCATGAAACGTGTAAGGAAAAGGCAGAAGAAAGACGGTATTATAAACTGTAAAAGCGTACCTGGCGAGTCTTCTCGTTCCACCACCTGAAACTTAAAATGCATGTGAGAGCATTTATGAAGAGTAGAAAAAGTAGAGTTCTAAGGGGTTTTCCTAACTCTATGTTGTATTTTGGTAATTCCTTAGAAGTTTAATTAAGGATGATTTCATTAAACGAAAAATATTAAGTTTAATAGGCCTTTGAGGTATCCAACAAGTTTGGAGAGGGAAGCAGATTCATGCCTCCCTCTCATCAACTAGTGAAAAGCTTTGAGTCCATTTAAACTTATAATGTTACTTAATGGTTCATCCTGTAAATATCCTTATTACTTAGTGAACATAGATGTCTCAATTATCCCTAAGAAAAGGGGTAATTATCATTTGTCATTCAATTTAACAATTATGTGGGTGAAGACTCTTAAAGGGGCAAGTAGTGTAATTTTAATAACTTAGCCAAATTTTAATCCTAATTGGGCTTAGTGGCATTTCAAAGTGGTGTATCAAAGATGTTTGACTTAGTTAAGTTTATTTCTCTAATCTTTGTTTAATCAATTTTGATTTAGCCTAAGTCACCACTAAGCCCTTAAGACCTAAGTGAGTGTTTTAATTAATTTTGAAACGGGTTAAGCTCTATGTGGTCATGATTCATAAATTAGATTTTATTTGAAAATCAAGGTAGGGGTATTAAATTGATTAATCATTGACTTCAAAGTTATACACCTAAGTCCAGAATCATTTAATTTTAATAAACTTCCAAATTTTAATAATTTAGAAATTTATTAATCTTAATTAAGAAAGTGAGATTGGTTTCTTCCAATTAAACCCCTTGTGTTTCAAGCATCAAAAAAATTGATTAAGATTAGAGGTTACCCATTCCCCTCTTTAAATTAGGCCTAAATGTTATTTAAGGCAGGATTTCCAAAATTACACATTTGCCCCTAAGGTTCTAATACTTCATAATTTGTCAAATTCAATTCAAATGACTTTAAAATTTTTATCCTAACTCATTCATGGGTCAATTAAGACATCAGAGGA
>NW_018241245.1:0-1211 GCF_001263595.1 Phalaenopsis equestris
ATAATTATATATAAAAAATTTATGATATTTTAAATTTTGAATTTTATAAATTATAATATTTTTTATAAATTAATGATAATAATATATTAATATACTATATTAGTAATATAATAATATGGATATTATATATTCATATAGTATAAGTTATATAATTAATATAATATATTATTTATATATATTAATATTAAGGATGTCAAACTGGCTCGCTAGTCGTTCGCGAACACTCATGTTCAGCTCGTTCGTTAAGAAATGAACATGAACACTGACTTCACAAACAATTTCAATCACGAGCTTATTTCAAACAAACTAAATTTCAAACGAACTGAACACGAACACAAGCTCTATTCGTTCGTGTTCGGTTCGTTTACACCCATAGGTACAAATATTAAGCCTGAACTCCACTCCGGAGGAAGGAGTCCAATAAAATCACGTCATGTGGAGGTGTTAGAAAAAAAAATCATTTTAAGATATGGAAATATTCCTCCTGTGTTATTCTGCATTATTCAGATGTTATTGTTATAGTATTCATGTGTTATGTGTTCTAGGAATATTCCTGGTGTTATAATAACACAATAATACATCAATTATTTTAAATAACACTAAGAATAGCCAACTTCACAGAAAAAAAAAAAAAAGGAGGAATTCATTCTTAAGGAAATACATAAATAAAACTGTTCAATCATAAACAAAAATTGACTTTTTCCTAACATTTCTGTGTCCACGAAAATTTTACACTTTGATTAATTGAAACAAAAAAAAGCTAAATCTCAATAGCTGAAAATTCCATTTTAACCCTGTCCTTTTGGTATAAATGAATAAATCATAAAAAAATGGCATTTAACTATAATATCTTTATCACTAGTTTAATTTCTTTGAGTGAAATAAATTTTTGTTGTATAATTCATAGACATAAGAAAAAAAAGTTTAAAAATGACATTATAATAATAGTGGGAGAATATTGACTCCATAATAATCAAATACGGCATTCACAACATGTTACAAATAATATTATTATTAAAATGTTGTTGTACATCAACTTTGTAATTTCTTATTCCCTAACTCAGAGAAGAGTGGACCTGTGTACCCCTATTACATAGTGAATTATTTCAACTGAGTTAAGCCTCATCACTTTTTTCCCTTTCTAGAAATCTTCATATAAAAAGTTAAGGTGTCTCCTCCTGCTACTTGTCACTTTAATTACATAAATGTGT
>NW_018241246.1:0-1703 GCF_001263595.1 Phalaenopsis equestris
TCTTTTTTCTTTGAAGTTCAATGCATTGGAAATATCAAATATGATGATTTGATGTCAATATCAAAGATCTATTTGGGACAGCTTTATGCCTACACAGTGCTTGTAAGATCCCCACCACAATCCCGTTTGGCGAATTGTTTTATTACTGCTTTTTAAAAATTTTTATTGTGAGAAGCTGATTTTTGTAACCAAATATGTATAGTGCCTGTAAAAAAGTTGTTGTCTGACATTTTGAAAAAAAATAAATATTTATAATTCACACCACAACTTTCTAAAAAGTTATTTTACTCGTTATAACTTCACAAACATATTTATAAAACATTGCACCTATCCCAAACAGACTCTAAAAGACAGCTTTCAGTATATAACCACCATAAAATGATTCTAACAAAAACTATTCCTCTAACCATAATTTTTCACAGAAAATTTAATCTGAATAATAATCTCATTTCATAGATGCTGAGTTATTTTTTACTTTCATAGACCACTCATAATGTAATGAAACATACCAATAGCGAAAAAAAACTAGTCATATTTAGCGTAGTTAGCATTTGCATAAATCTTCAGAGAACCTACACAAATTCAGCAGATATCTGATCCCTATTGATGTTCTTCGGAAGAGGCCAAATAACTTCATAGGGGCCCTGCAATATCTCTTTATGGTGATAGGTTACGTTTGAATCAGCTGAAGAATTCATGGCTCTCCATTGTTGATGCAATATACGCTTACCTGTTATAGTAAGGCTATAATGATGATAAGACTTATCAGTTCAAATTACTCTGTTTTCACTTCAAATATATTACAAGCAAAATGAAGTAAAATCATATTTGTTTGTCTAAATGAAAATCTACCAAAGCAATATAAAAATGCATTTTAGCAAATCCCAAGAGCCCATAAATAAATGTGATATTTGCATACATAGCACCCAAAACATTGTTATTTACAGAATCTAGCACTCAGGTGATATTTTCGAGCTACGGAACCGATGTATTTATGCGTGCCACGATAAAATCATTGAAAATTTGATAAAAATGAAAAAAAATGGGTTGGTGTTTTATCATGAATTTTGATGTTTGAGTGAGAATTTGAAAAATGGGTGAAAGAGGGACTAGATTTGTAAATAGCGATGTTTTGGATGCTTACATATAAACAGCCCATAAAAAAATAAATTGGTAATAAATTTTTGATGCGGTGCAAAAGTGATTAAACAATCATATAACCGGTGTCAAGGATAAAAAAAATGGGGCATTTCTATACATACCACCCATTTCCTATGTATTTACGTATCTAACATTTAAAATTTACTTTTTTTATTTATAACACCCAAATCTTTCATATCACATCAAAAATATCACTATTTTAATTTTTAAAAAGTGAAATACACGTTTCCATGCATGGGTAAGGTGGTATGTCGGTAAAAATTGAAGTTTAGGTGTTAGATATGTAAATACATAAGGAATTGAGTGGTATGTACGTAAATCGAACAAAATAAAAAATCAAATAACTTTGAATTTAGGCACCAAAACAAACTTTTTTTACACAAAACTAATATCTCCATAGACAGACGATTAGATTAATAAGGAACTGAAACAGCATAGGATTGCAAAGAACCAACCACAATCAATATTTGCCAATGTTAAAATTTTGAATTTTGTACGTAAAAAAAGAAATTAAGGCTACCATATCAGTGACTCAAAATTAA
>NW_018241247.1:0-911 GCF_001263595.1 Phalaenopsis equestris
AGGTGACATTAATGAGCACATTGATTAATATAATGCCATGTAGAGAGCCCATCTAACCATAATTCATGGAGATTAATTTCATGAGCACAAAATTGATGACGTGGCATGTAATGAGCCGCTCTACAGCATAATGCACTAAGAATAATTTCCAATTAATTAGATATATTAATATTTCCCCTCAAATTATGATGGTTGGTCAGCAAGCATCAATTTGCTTGCAAGAAACGAGATTCAAAATCTTTTAGAGCCTGGATCATAACATGCATAGCCTTGTGTAAAGTATTGTCGCCCATAAATGCACATTTAACAATAGACTGAGCAGAAAGTTTATAACGTTCACGTGTGAGAAATGAACAAAGCAAATAACCAAATGCTCAAATCATTATAGTTCGGATGTTTATAAAAGAGACGATAATGAGGAGATTCAGTTTCAAAGTACGAGAGAATAATCTATTAATCAAATAGGATTTTGTGCTAATCTTCAACCCAAATTTTAGGCAAAATTAAGGATTCCAAAAGTAAGGTACGAAGAAGTACTAAGAGGTGACAATTTTTCTTTTCACAATACCATTTTGTTGGGTAGCATAGGAGCATTATCTCTGATTAAAAAAAATGTCCTATTTTGAAAAAAATAATGAAATTCAAGTTGCATATTCAACCCCGGAATCAATTCATGATATTTTGATGTGAGATGAAAATCAAGTCTCAACATGAGCAACATTTTTTTATGGAAAAAGAATCTACAAACTTCTCTCAAAGAAAAAAAAATCCAAGTGTAAGTGTTGAAAGTATCGACGAAAGTTACATAATATTAGAGATTTGTATTTGATATAACAAAAGATACCCCATACATCACTATGGATCAAATTAAAATAGTTTTCAACATGACTATTATGTAATGAAAAAGAAAG
>NW_018241248.1:0-7336 GCF_001263595.1 Phalaenopsis equestris
TCGATGCGTGGAGCCATGGCGGTGCTCAATTTTCCCGTAGACAAGGTCCAAGAGTCGCTCAGGGGAGTCCGGTGGGCTGAGGATGATTGCTCGCCGGTGGTGGCGCTGAAACGACAGCACTCCATCCGTCGAAAATCGGCCGCCGCCGGAGAGAGGGAAGGTGAGAGAAGGCGAGAGCATGTGGTGGAGTTGGAGGATTTGGGAGCTGAGTATCTAGAAGAATTGCTTGGAGTCTCTGATGCGGCAAGCTATTGTTGAATTAATGCAATGTTTGTTAGGGGTGTGATTAAATCAACTATAGCATGTTTGTACTAAATTCCATTGATGTTATGCAACATGTTTGGATGGGTGTGGTGTTCGAGGAGAAAATATTAAATCGTCTGTCGGATGTTTAGACGATGGTGTGGTGAAATTCATGCCGTCGTCCAAGCAACTGATGGTTTGGGTATATTATTTTTTAGCCACGACAGTACTATGATGAGTGATCTTTTGAGAAATCCTCGTGTTGTACCCATTTTAAGGATTAATTTAAAAAAAAAAGAATTTTTATGCACTCCATTTCATTTTTTGTTGAGGTAATGATAGGGATTTAAGTGGTTTTAATATCTTAATTATTCCAAAGGACTATTATAGTTTATTTGTCTTATGTCTTTAAATTCTTATTTGATCAATCATTAAGAGTAAAGAGTCGCAAGAAAAATTGAAGTTTGCTTTATCATAAAGAAAGACTATTCAACATCTCAATACTAAAAAACCACTCGCACAATACTATTAATAATGAAGAGCTCAATTGTTCCCGACCATGAAGCATGTCTAGCTATTTAGAAATATGTGTGACAAAAACTAAAGAGAATTACATGGACTTTAATAGTCATAACATCAATATTATTAAGAATTGTAATGATTGTTATACAGCCAATATATAGATTCCTTCAAATAAAAATAAGAAAACGCGCTCACCCGAAGCTTAACGACAGTCACTTGGGGCTCAGTAACACTATAACAACAAGTCTTTATCCCACTAAGTGAGGTTAGCTACATAAATCTTTTTTCTCCATTGAGTTCTATTAAGTGTCAGATCTTCATTTAATTCTAAAAATTAAGATTATTTTTTTACAAAATATGCCCAAGTCTTTTTACATCTACATTTATCTTCCTTAACATAAGTAGAATCTAAAACATCTATTCTCCTAGCCATATCATTAGATGGTCAACATTTTGTGTGAACAAACCGTTTAAGACGACTCTCTCTATTATTGTCTTTCATCGGAGCCACACCAACCTCTTCATAGATACATTCACTTCACCTTTTGTCTCAAAGTGTCAAACCACTCATCCATCTAAGCATTCTCATCTCAACAACACTTAACAACTTTGTTTTATGCTTCTCCTTGGCCAACATTCTGCACCATAAAACATTACAGGACTCACCAAAATTATGACATGAATCATTTAAATCATTAAAACTCAATAACACTCTAACTATTAAATACTCTCCCTCTAACTATTAAATACTTTCCCCAATATTGCCATCCATACACTTCCATCCTAATTCCCGGTCATAGTGTTCCCTTTCAAGATTGAATAAATCAAATTTTTTATATTTTTCCATAACTAAATCATAGCATAACTTAATCATCAAACAAATAAACATAAATATATAAGGAAAAATAAAAACCTATTATTCTATAAATAATGTCTATCATCAATGCCCATTTAAGTCATTTTCCTAACTTAAATATTCCCACGTGCATCATCTCTCTCTCTCTCTCTCTCTCAAATTTTAATTATATACTATATATATAGGAAAATTTACACATGTACCACACAATTACTATGTATATAGCACCTAAACAATAACTTTTACAAACATATCCCCAAATGATGGTTTTTTTATGTGATATGAATAATTTGGATGTTATAAATATAAAAAGCAAAATTTAGATGCTAGATATATAAATACATACAACCGGGGTGGATTTTCCATCTACAAATACGAAGTCAAATAAGACTAAATTAACATTATTTTATACCGTTTTTATACACAATTAGATTCAAATATATGTATCTCAATGTTTAAAAGTTTAACTTGATTCTACTTAACTATTTTCACAATACTTAAATTCTCATATATATATATATATAGATATATATATATGAGAATTTAAGTATTGTGAAAATAGTTAAGTAGAATCAAGTTAAACTTTTAAACATTGAGATACATATATTTGAATCTAATTGTGTATAAAAACGGTATAAAATAATGTTAATTTAGTCTTATTTGACTTCGTATTTGTAGATGGAAAATCCACCCCGGTTGTATGTATTTATATATCTAGCATCTAAATTTTGCTTTTTATATTTATAACATCCAAATTATTCATATCACATAAAAAAACCATCATTTGGGGATATGTTTGTAAAAGTTATTGTTTAGGTGCTATATACATAGTAATTGTGTGGTACATGTGTAAATTTTCCTATATATATAGTATATAATTAAAATTTGAGAGAGAGAGAGAGAGAGAGATGATGCACGTTCACACACCAGCACACGCACGCACGCACGTATGCACGCGCACACATAAACACATTCACATAAACATACAAAAACAAATACAATAGACACACATAAATACACACAAACACATATATAAACAAACACATAAATACACAAAAATGCATATACATAAATATATAAGGTAAATAAAAAATAAATGATGCGCCGGAGTGTCGATTTCGGCTGAAGACCGCCAGACGGTCGGAGGAGTGGTCATGGGGCCGTCGGCTAATTGCAGGGATCTAGGGTTTCTCTGGGGAAGACAATAGAACAGTGGAGAGTGCAAATGAGCTTGGCGGACGCATGTTTAGATTTTAAGCTTTAGGAGTCAGATTTGAGTCAACTATTAATGACACTAATTAGTAATATTGAGTCGACTTTAATACATGTACTATTACCGCTATTAAGTGACAAAATTAACAATGAATAATGTCATCGCTAATCCCGACGCTAAATATTTGAGGCAGCTAAAACTTTTGGCTAACAGATTTTTTTGGCTAACAGGTTGTTCTGTGTGTGTGTGCGCGCGTGCGTGTGCGTGTGCGTGTGCGTGTGCGTGTGCGTGTGTGTGTAAGATAGGTGAGAGAGCACAGTTGGGAACAATAAAAGAGAGAGCAACCTTTATTCGTGATATAAACCCCCTATTTAGGCATATGTCATAGTATTACAAAAGTACAAATTGGTTCTCTTATCATTGACTTTTCAGAGAAATTTTTTGATAATTATAGATTTATTAGCATATAATAAGATCGGGGATTGACTTGATTGGTAAGAGTTTGCCGACCATCAGGTGAGCCTTGACTCGATCATTATCTAATCCGAAAGTGAGTCTCATGTTGATCATCCTGAGAACTAATCCCCACCCTATGGAAAATCTCCTGACACTTTCCGCAGATCGCTTGAATACGACACCTCTGTTGCCAACATCCGGCTCAAGACGGTCGTCAACATCTATGCCCGATCATCAGTATCATTCTCTTGAACCGTTCATCGGCCTTGAGATTCGTGCTTACAGATATATATTTTGCCACTATTGATATATATATATATAGGTGTCTTAAACTACGAGATGCTACAGACGAAACATAGATCATCTCTAGTTATGCAGGTGCACATCCTACACTCATCACATCAAAAATTGAAGCCAACAGAGTTTAATAAAATGCATGTTCGTATCTTTAATCATTTTTATCACTTAAATTTCCATTTCTTTGGCATAGTTTTCTTTAAAATCTAGGAGAATCCTTGATGCATTCTTAAACCTTTGAGCGCCTTTGTTGATATTTTAATTAACCTTTCACGCTTAATTTACATTTATGTTGACTGTCAAAAGAAGACTAGAAGTACATCTAGGTTAAAACACAAATGTTTAGTGAAATATGAATATTGTCATTAAGTATTTACAGTTATTTCAGGGAATGCAGAGTCTTGAGAGTTCTTGTGTGATGAAGAAACTTAACCTTTCTATGAAACTCCAATATTTATTATATATCAAAAGGGAATTAAAAGAATTAGGCCTCGATTGTCAACTACAGTAGAAAAATCACTTAGAAAAACTTAAGTTTTACTTAAACCAACTCCGATGAGATACACAAAATCGAGGCCTAAAAGAATTAGTCCTCGATTGTCAATAAAAAGTTTTTCATGAGATCAATAACTTATACTCATAATTCAGATATTACTTGATCGACATGTATACTTGTATGATTGATATGTGCTACCTCAATTCAGATCATCTATAAAAACATAAATTTAATCCACACACTTTTAATATGTGTTCAAATAGTCTTCATAAAAAAAACTATTTGGGCTCACATTGAAAGAGTCCATATTAAAAGAGTATATGGATTAATTTAGACTTGTATAAAGTTTGGGACTAAGATAATCCAATGAAAATTGTGATATCATTTTGGCACTTGTAATTATTTGAAGGCATATTTAATTTTTTTAATTAAAATGGAGCACTCCATCCTTCATATTTACATCTTCTAGCTGGTTCTTTCTTGCATAGATAAATAATTAAATAAAAATATCTTTAATACGTGTTTAGACAAGAAAGAGCCCACATCCATTCACTAGTTCGGATTGAGGAAAGATCGTTAGCACCGTGAAGTAGGGATGAGCCTTGCGCATAACGCCGTCATCAATATGCCGTTAATTCGCTCTCCTTCCACTCGTTAAATAGCCCTTTGACCACCTCTCTCCCTCTCTCCCTCTCTCTCTCTCTCTCTCTCTCCATCTCAACACTTGGAAACTTCTCCTCCCTCATCCTCGCCCACAAGAACTGGTACGCATTGAATCATCTTCTTCTATTCTAGGATTTATTCGAGGCACTTGTAATTGTTTGAAGAAATAATCATGAAGCTGCTGAAGAATAAGTTACGATGGCTATTATAAATAATTTTTTTTGAAAAAAACTAGATCGTAGGTTTCTAGCTATCACCGTTGGTAGTCAGGCTTAGTGACAAAACTCAGCTTTTGACTTCAGTATTTTGAAAACGCATGCAAAACACAATTTTACAAAACAGGAAAAATTGTGGAGCAGCATCACACTGCCAATACTGCACCACCGCCCCAAACGGACCCTTTGTTATCTCTTTTATCATGACTAATATATAACGCATGTCATTGGTATTTGCGGACTATTGAGCATGTCCTTTCTAAACAAAAGTACACAATGATGTGCTCGAATCTAAACTATTGTCTGCATAAAATTATTACATTTATATTTACATACATATCTTTTAAATTTTTAGTATTACATAAAAATATTATTTTAATTTTTAATTTTTTAAAGTGAAATATATAGGATATTGTATAAGTTTATGACAGCCGTGTGCTATATAGGTGTAAATATCAAATTCTGGGTGTTAATTTAATGAATACATAAGAATTATGTGGTATGAATGTAATTTTAGTTTTTTTTTTTAATTCATCCATTATCTTAACTACTTGAATTATATTTATAAATAAAAAAATTATGTCTTTTTCGCATATGGTTTTTAATCACAGACACTAATAAAGTCAAAAAAGACACGTAATTTTCCATAATTAGAAAAATGCAATCTAATCAATGAAAATTCATTGAGAAATTGACGGATATTATAATTCCTGTTTTTTTCTTCATTTATTTTTCATGAATAAATAAATACATAAAAAAAATAAAAAGTATATGAATAAATAAATACATGGCTCAATGAATAAATAAATGATTATGTAAAAAGTCTCTCGCTTGGCTGCCCCATCATTCGGTTGTCAAAGATTGGTGACCCTCGAATCGGTTAGGTTTGTTCGGTCGATTTAACTGAGTTAGGGCAACCGGTCGATTCTCCTATGCTGGTCAGTTGGTCGACTCTGTGGAGGATAGTCAGTCGATTAGGTTGAGATGTTTGAACAACTTTGGCTGAGAAGATTCGTTGGTTTGGCTAACGTCGCACGATCAACTTGGCCAAGGATAGTTAGTAAAACTGCAGGGTCATGGGTCACTCGACTCCGTTCGGGCGGCTCGTCCGGTCTGACTACCAGCTATTGACCCCATAAGTGGGATTCTTGCAGTCAAGATGGGATTATGTTGTCATGTAAAGGATACATTACCATAATCCGACAGATAGCTCACCCCTTTAGCAGGAGCACCATTGAGAGATTTTTGTGATTGTCATGTTGGGTCCCTTAATAATCTTGAGAAGTCTTGCAACTTTCTCTAAGATGACTCATTCTCTACACGTTTCTCAATGGAAGCGTAGTAATCAGGCAATGGGAGCGCGTTGGCTCGCACTGATGTATAACCTTTGACATCTTGTGAGCCACCTTTAATCCTTGATGCGCGCTAGAAAATTCACAGCAGTAGAGTAATGGATTATCGTCTTAGCGTTGCACAAGAATTCATCACACACTTAGGTAAAAGAGAACAACCAGTAATGACACCAGAAATTTTTACTTGAAAAATCACAGGGGTCTGACCCAAATGTAAAAATTCACTATAAGTTGATGATTACAGGACTCGTTGTCTTACAAACAGAAATAATTACTATATTTTCTAAGTTACAACGTTAAATAGTGGCTTTCAGTCAGTAGTGGTCGCGATAATTGGTGGTGATCGATGGTGGTCAGCGGTCGACGACGGACGACGATTGTTGATGGAGATAGTAATGTTGACGGCGGTCAAATGTTGTCGACGGCGATTGACGGTGGTCGACGACAGTTAACGGTGGTCAATAGGGGTCATTGGGGGTTAGCGACGATCGACTGTGATAGAAGTAGTGTTGGACTTCAACTCATTCTCAAATATTTAAGTTCTCTCTCAAGTCTTCAGGCATCTCACATCAGAGTGGCGAGACTCTATTTTTAGTCTTCTAGGTGCAATTAATACAAAAATATGAACTATTTTTATCGTACGATCCGGAGAGCTTCCTTTAATCAGACGACATTAGATGGACATTTGAGTTCCTTAACAATGTCGAAATTGAGCAATATTGAGCTTGTTAGATTCTTCTTCTCGAGACGATTCGATTATAGGTTTGCTAAATTCGACATTCATTTAACCTTCTAAATATATTCGAAAATTTCTTAATTGTGATTTAATAACTTGATCTGAACTTAATTTTACTCAAGTCGGCTAATTTTCGTAACATGGGGTTATTATTATCGAGCTAGACTATTTTGACTGTAAATTTATTGAAATCGGTGAGTTTTATTGAGATTTTAATTTTTTTTTATGTTGAAATTTATGAATGGAGATCCAGATGATGGATTTCTGCCGTCCACAAGACCTCTTCC
>NW_018241249.1:0-870 GCF_001263595.1 Phalaenopsis equestris
TGATAATGTGCAGATGAACTGATAGAGGATGGCTCTTATATCTATGGATTGACCCATTTGAATTAAAGAACATAAGACAGCCATATCCATAGTCAAATTGGTGAGACTAGTGGTAGGGAGAGGATGGACGACAATAAAATATTATCATGATAGGAAGATGGAATTTGGATAGGTCAACAAAAAATTCATAACTGTTTTTCTCTCTTTGTTGAATGATTCCTCCACTAAGTGGTGTTGTCAATTAGGAAAACTATAATCCTTTGATATGATGAAGAGAGGAACAGCTCGAAATCACATTCTGGAATGTCAAGCAGGCCAAAAGGATCATTTATGGTGGTGGGATCAAATAGAATCAATTTCTCCCATATAGAAAAGCTTGCCAACCCATTATTCTTTTGTGTTCATTTATAACTCACTAACAAGTGGGACAACAGTGAGGTCGACATCATGACAAAAATAATCCACCCCGGCCTCTCAATCTCCTCAGTAATCCGATCCTCCAAAAATAGAAATACTAGCTCTAGAGTTACCTTCTTCTTGACAAAAATATTTTCATACTGCTGTGTTGCAACATTACTCATTAATCTAGTTTGATCATAGTTGGAAGTCCCTTTCTCCTTTATTTTGGGAGCCATGAAATGCAATAAAAATTTTGAATTGCGAGGATAGCTAAAAAAAATTAAATCTTTGGCTCCTTAATCAGAGATCAAGTATAAAAATCAAAATAATACAAAGGAAGATTAGTGCTAACAAAGCATGTGAAAATGTGAGGTATATTTGTGCAATTAAATAGGAAAAAAATCAGGGAAACATAGAGTTAAAGCAAAAACTCATGACATCCTTGCTTCTCTACGCCCGATCTATCAAATG
>NW_018241250.1:0-430 GCF_001263595.1 Phalaenopsis equestris
ATTCTTATGTATTTACATATTTCACACCTAAACTTCCATGTTTACATATGCAACACTTTTGTGCTTTAAGCCTACACATAAAAATGAGCATTTCATTTTTAAAGTGTTAATAATACTATTTTTGATATGATATTAAAGATTTGTGCTATTTGTGTAAATATGAAAATTTTGGTGTGAGATATGTAAATACATGAGCGTTTATGTATGTAAATGCCCCTTATTTGTTACTCATCATTTTGAACCATGGAACTATGTCAGCTTATATTTGAGCAGGCAAGAGACTGTTGAACATTTTAAGTAGTCTAGGACTAAAATGACTCGCTACAAATAGTCGAGAGACCATTTTAGCTTATTTCTTAGTTCATAACTACGCAACTTTAACACCAACATCTTGCTTCATTTCCCGACGCCAGAGTTACGAAATTTCTCG
>NW_018241251.1:0-767 GCF_001263595.1 Phalaenopsis equestris
TTTATGCTGAAGAGATTATTCAACATGAAGATGGCGGCAGGGAGTTCAGTGGCTAAAACACTTGAACAGTTTTAATATATTGATTAACTTATTATTTCTTGTAGGCAACAAGTTTAACGATGATGACAACTACTAATTTTATTATCATTGTCGAAAAGCTAGGATGGATTGGCACGATGATGATTAACTCTTAAGATAATTTAAAGTTTAGCTTTGATGGCATCGTGGGGATAAAGCTAAATGAATAGTTTTGAAGAAAGGCAACGAGCGATGAATCTTTGAGTTCTACACTGAATGTTGAAAATATAGAAGAAATTTGGACAAGAACACAGGCAGAGACATATTCAAGTCAAGAAGATAAAATTTTTGGTCAGCAAAACAAAAGGTAGAAGAAAATGTTGGAACTATAGGAAGAAAGTACACTTTGTGAAGGGCTGCAAAGCTCCAGGAAAGGTGGGTGGTTGAGGCTAAGACAAGAATCTCCACATACAAAATCCAAATGGACTCCTTAGGTTTATCCCTACTCGGTAATAAATCTTGGAGAGAGATTTAGGTGCCTCTTTTCATGGATGTCCTAAAAAAGATGTGTTTAAAAACTAGACTTAGAGTGATTTAGAGGAGTTTTGCAGTATCATTGGAAAGGGTAATGTTGATATCAAGGTTCCTAACGGAACATTTTGGAAAATTAGTGAAGTAAGACACGTTCCATGTTTGAAGAAAATTCTAATCTTTGTGAAATAGTTAACAAAGTTAGGGCACGTGATTAT
>NW_018241252.1:0-1501 GCF_001263595.1 Phalaenopsis equestris
TTCTCTTTTTTATATTAATCAAGTTGGTGTGAGCCGGGGTTGGCTCAAACCTGTAGAATAAGGCTTGAGCTTGAACTCAATTAACTAATCGAGCTCAAGCTCAAGTCAAGAACAGCTCGAGCTCGACAACTCGTTTACACCTCGATGTGTGCACGCACGCCCGAGTCATGTGTTTGTATATTCAAGATTGGGTTATGATTATGATTATGGTTATTAAGTTTTTTTATAGCATCAAGGTGTTATGAAGATAAATATCAAATTTTAGGTTTTAGATATGTAAATTCATAAGAATTATCTGGTACGTATGTAAATTTTCTTTTTTAATTTCTTCCCAAATTTTGCAATTCTACCAGAGCAATTGGAACCGATCGAAACACAAAAATATAAACAAGTTTTGGATCGGTTTCAAACTAAACCATTCGAAACCGATCTGAGACGATGAAAATCATGATCACACTAATTAAATTGACTAATAATATAAATTGATTATACAAATTATTGATATATTTTACCCCACAGATGATGGAATGGGGCACAAACAGATGGAAATAGAGAACCAAGCCAAAGAGGAGGTAGACCAAGAAGCCCAATTGGTGGGCTAAGACACAGTTTCTATTCAATTTTTTTTTCAATGAATTTCCATCTCATTAGAATTAATAATAAATTAAGGGCATTTACGTACCTATCATCCAATTCATGCATATTTACATAAATACCACCATAGTTTTACTTTTTACTTTTTTACCCCTCAAAATTTTCTTATCACATCAAAAATACCATCATTTAACTTTTACAAAGATAAGTACGCTTTCCATCCTTACATTAGGTGGTATGCATGTAAATTTTAAAGTTGAGGTGTAGACATGTAAATACATTGAAATTGATTGGTATGTATGTAAATCTTCCTTAATTATTATTCAAAAGAGTAACAAGAAAGAGGCGGACGTGCATCACCGTACCAAAAGGAAGGCAAGAAGAAACTCAAGTAAGATCATCATAGATGAGCAGACCATGATCCCAAGTGAAACATACCATTCGTGGCTCAATGATGCTTCCGACATCCGTTCGCTTGGAAGGAAAAAGACAAAGGTCATATTTTACCGCATGCATTTAATTTCTAATTGATGCATTTACATTATTACATGAATACCAGATAGTTCCTATGTATTTACAATTCTAACACCAAAACTATATTTTCTTACATTTGTACCACCCAACTCTTTATCTTTCATATCACAACAAAAACATCACTATTTTAGCTTTTAAAAAATAAAATACATTTTTTCATGCAAAGTAAGGTGGCATATGTGTAAGAAAAATGAAGCTTAGGCTTTATATATGTAAATGCATGGGAATTAACTGGTATGTATGTAAAGCGTCCTAATCTCTATCAACTAGCTCAATTAATCCAGTTAAAATTCTAATATTACCGTTGTTTTTCTTTTAATATAAGTATAATATATAAATTTTAACTTTTTTCTATTTTGAATCCATAAAGTTT
>NW_018241253.1:0-502 GCF_001263595.1 Phalaenopsis equestris
CTCAAAAGAGAGAAAATGACGAATTTTGAATTAAATTTTTTAATTTATTTTATTGGTCCAAGTTATGTATTTTTTATTTAAAACAACATTAGTAGAACTCCCAAGTTGATTTGAAGTCGTGTTTAGATGGCTATGGTCAAATTAGCATTTAATTATCAAAATTATCATTTCTCTCTCTCTCCCAAACTGAGTCAAACTTAGGCAAAGAGGTATACATTTGAAATGTTATGATGATATAAATGCAATGGTGAATCCATTTTAAAATGGTGAATCCATTTTAAAAAATAATGACTCGTTACAAAATTTTTATGTCGGACCACTTTTAATGCATGAAAACCCTAAATGCATAGTTTTATGTAAAAATTGTGTAGGATGATTACTAAGATGGTTTGTATGATTTTCATATATATATTATGAAGATCATGCAACTAACATAATATATTTTGGATTACTGGATTGACCTGTGGAGTAAAACGATAATTTTAGGGTTTGTATCGATAAT
>NW_018241254.1:0-465 GCF_001263595.1 Phalaenopsis equestris
ATATATATATATTAGGCATGTCAAATTGGCTCAACAACTCATGTTCGGCTCGTTTGTTAAGAAACAAATACTAACAATGACTTCACGAACAATTTCGAACGCGAGTTTATTTCAAACAAACTAAATTTCAAACGAATCGAACATGAACACAAGCTTTGTTCTTTCGTGTTCGATTCGTTTACACCCCTAGATGGAAGTGTGGATTTTGTATAAGAGTTGGGTGTTGTGTATGTAAATTCCTTGTTTTTTTTTTAATTTGTAAATTAGATGATTAACTTTGATTCGCCATTTACATTCATACCACCCTATTCTTATTTATTTACATATCTAAAGCATAAATTTTACCTTTACATATATAATTCATACTATCCAAATATTTCATATCAACAAATATATTTAATATAATTATTTTCCACTCTATTATTTCTATTTTTTTTCCAACACTCATATTAAAATATTTATTTA
>NW_018241255.1:0-300 GCF_001263595.1 Phalaenopsis equestris
GTTTTCTAGTGTGTCAAGTTATGATGTCAAATAAAGTGTCCCTATGGTTGTAGTTCTTTAAATTGTATGGGGGTATGTTAAAGTTGATTAGAGCGACACCGGTTAGGATCCTACGGTTTCCTTGTTCCGGCACCACTATTTTCTATTGGATTCACTTAATCCAAATGAACTTACTAAACTCAACTTAATGAGTTCCATAATTTCATTTAGACTGTGAAGCCTCGTTAGCAACCGTAGGTTACCTCCAAGGAATTCCTGATCATCCGATAGAGCATCTTAATTTAGTTGCAATTGTAGTTT
>NW_018241256.1:0-3118 GCF_001263595.1 Phalaenopsis equestris
GAGCTCGAAGACGTCACTTTTGATGCTGACCACATTATCCATCGCTGCATAGTCGAAGGCCCGTTCTTTCGCCAGCCGGCCGACCACCCACATCCGAAAAATTAACGGTATGTTTGGGCTTCTCCCTCTTATCCTCTTGCTTGGCAAGCGTTCCACGTCTTTATGAGATTGCAGAAAGCATTAAAATTCTTAATGATAAACAGGAAGAGATCTACAAAGATAGGTTACAAATCAAGTTAGAGGAGAGTAGAAAACAACCAAAACTCCAAACGATCGCGACTGTGAATACCGGCCAAATCTCCCCCTTGGAAGATGTTGATGTGCTGGGAACTGAGATTGAAGAAGCCATAAAAGTGTTGAAGTTGATAGTTGCAGTGCAGGAGAAAACATGTTTCATCATTGCACTTACTGGGATGAGAGGTCTAATCTCCCTGCACTATACGAACTTACTGTAGAAGCGTACACATTACTTAAAGAGAAACTAGATTCTCTTCGGCACTGCAGCTGACTGGAATCCGAAAATGACTGAAATTTCTGCTTGAAGAACGAAAGCCCGCTAATGTTGACGATGATTTTTGCTTAACAATCATTTCTGATGGCACAACCCGACATATAATAATGCAGATCCCACAGTTCATCACATATAACCAAGAGCGAAGCCCTGTTATATGCGGTACACAAGAAACTTATTCACATATGCATATAAAGTGCTAGAATAGTTCCTAATATTTATGAAAGAAAGGTGTTGAGAGCTTGAGATAAAATTTTCTCGTTTTTATTGTGTGTTTTTCTATTAACATGTAACCTTTTTTTTCCTCTTTTTAGTTGTTATTGTTATTCGAATGAGTAAAAAATGTATATTTACATTCAATAAAAATTAGATATGTTATTTCTTTTTATATTATAACCTATTGAAACTTGACTTCAATACTTATTCTTGCTACCATCATCTACTTGATACTTTTCTTCCTAACCATCTTAGATCTTAGATCACATACGCCAGTGTGACCAATGTTTACCTGAAAAGCAAATTTACTTAAATAACTGAAAATCATTCACTTTGTCCCTCAATCTCTTCTTGATTGAACCAAAACTTGCAGAGCCATGGCTGTTCTTGATTTGTCAAATTCTTTCTGTTTTCCAAGTTCTGAAAAGCAAAATAAATATGGTAAAAATAAAATAGAACAACCGCACTAATCAAAACCAAAATGAACTAATACTAAGATTTACATCTAAATCAAATTCTTCTAATTTCATTTTGATTGCACGAGCCATAATTCCCACTTCATCTATGTCTTTATCCATTCTTTGCTTAAAATCTGGAAGCAGTCCAAATGTATGATTTGTTGGGCCATCGATACGCATGATTAAAATGCTCGAATGATCGTCTTTTTTGTATGTTGTTCTTAGTAAGAGCCTTGACCTCCTCCTTGTCTTCCTGAATTTTTTTTTGCAATTTAATGAACTCTTTAATCTTAATATAAGATATATGAGCTCAAGATAGAATTTTTTTTTGTAATTAAAATATTTGAAAGCTTTTGAGGTTACTAGAGTTGTCACGAGATCATCAACGGTTTTTACCTGTTTTGATGAAGTAAAAGATTCAAAATATGTAAGGAAGGAATTAGTGAGAGAGAATATTTAATTACAAAAATACCCGTCTGAAAATATCCTCCATTCCATAATCTGTTATTAAATTTTGCATTGAAAATCCTAACTCCATCTCTCTTTCTCTTGAAGGTCTGTCTGGCATCTCTATTCTGGAAAGAAAAAGAGTTCTGCAAGTTGAAGAAGACTGAAGGTTAGGACTGCAAAAATTTACTAAAAAGAAGCAAAATTCAAGAAGAAAAAAGGGCCATATTTCAGGTCTGTAACTTCATTTCTCACAAACATGTTATATTTCCTTACTGTCACATTGCATTATATCTTGTTAAAACTACTACTTTTACTTCATCAAACTGTTATAGATATTATTAAAATACAAATCATAATAGCTAGGATGAACTAAGGAAACATCATGAACAATCATATTGTTCCAAAGAAGGAAGAAACAAAAAAAAAAAAAAAAGAAAAAAAAAAGAAGAAGGGCATCTTACATCCCACACCAACATTCTATTCTACATTTAGGATGAGGAGACTTTTAATTAGCTATAACCACTATAGCCAAACTCTGGTAGCTTGGGTCAATACAACCACTTTCATCGGAGAGGTGGGCATATCATTGAGTCATGCAACTAACTAAAGGAAGACATTGAGAAATTGATTTGAGAAGGTTGCCTTAAATGTTTTGCCCAAGACCAACATGTCCGTGCTGACACTAATCTAACTGAAAGGCAATAACTGCAAAAGTATTAGCAGGGTAGTTGTCAAATTGTCAGTTAAATTGAGGTTGTAATTGGACCATTACTATCAGGTAAGTTTTGATCATTGTACTAGAGTGCCGAACAAGTCTATTGCCACTTGCTCCATGATATAGGCAACTCTGGCATCGAAATAGTGCCTTGCTATTGATGTCGGTAGTGGCAACACATGCTTCAATGCCTAGTGGATTCTGATTGTCAATGTGATTTCCATCCATATTCTACTCTATTTAATTTGGTCAGTGTCAGAGACTCTAGTAGCTTATAGGGACTGTTCTTTGAGTTAGATAATTATCTGATGAGAGTTGAAGTGGTCATCACTCTGTCACACTAAAAAAATTTCCTTGATAAGTGACTCGATCTAGTTTGGGAAAGGCAAATTTGAGTCAAGCTACAGTAATTTCTTTGGGAGGCCCGCTAGTCAAATCTTCGACACTATTGCTTCTGTCATTTATCTCATTTATGTGAAGGTGAATAATATGATCCTTATTGGAACCACTGTGCTGTGGGAAACGAAAATAATTTGAGGTTCAAGCCCCTTAGTATAATGCGATATTTTAACAGAAGAGAGATTTTGTTGAATTTGGAGATAGCCATGCGTCGTTGAAAACTATGGGTGTAAACGAGCCAAACACCAAGCGAGCTCAGGCTTAGCTCGTGTTCGACTCGTTTATATTTCAAGCTCAAAAAGTGTGTTTGTGTTCAGTTCGTTTGTTTAGCGAACCGAACACGAGCTGTTCACAAACAAAAAGTCGTTT
>NW_018241257.1:0-2726 GCF_001263595.1 Phalaenopsis equestris
TATATTGGTGTGCTAAAACTCAAAACAGAGAAGAACCATTGCAATGCTCAAGAGTTAAGCACGAACAACGTAAAAAAATGAAGAAAGCCAACATTTTCCTCTCAAAATCAATTCTTCACCTTCACAAATCGTATGAAACCCAAAAAAAAATATGGAGAAGGCAAAAGGGAATTATTTCTCTCGTCACCAACGGATTGAGCACAAAAAAAAAGCTAGGGCATGATTTTAATCCCAAAATATGTTAATCCAACATTTTCTCCTCCTCAAATAAACTAAAAATACATACCAACGTTGACAAACGAAAGCAAGTACAGAGAGCTTCGCTTCCCTCTGCTGTGATCTGGGGCTAGCAAAAGAGTGAAGCGAGGGTAGCGAATAAAATACGGAGCTATTGTTTATTCGCAAACTGTGGGATGCAGGAGTTTACCTACAATTGCGTAGGAATTTACAAGCCGCGGTTTCGAACCGGGACGATGAAACAGAGCCCCCAAACGCTATGAAACTACATTTTAATAAAAAACCTTTTTATAAAGCTGAAACAAACGGGGCCTTACTAGCTGATTAAACAAAACCAATTGATATTTTATAAATTATTCTAAAGAATTGAAAACATAAAGGGAAAAAGCTAGTTATAAAAATTGAGGTGACTACCCTTGTTTCTAAGTTATTATTGTTTTACTGTTCTCTTCTAGACTAAATACATTAGTTGAGTTTTGTTCAATTGAAAGTTATTTCATATTACATTATTGTTTATCTATTCTATTAAATGACAGTCATAATAATGGATGACATATTTTTCAACATACAATTCATATAGATAAATTATTATTATATTAGTATATTGTATGACATAAAAAGATGAATGAAATGATCTTTATAGTAAACTTACATGTGCTTGATTGGTTGATTATGTCACTCTCTTATAGTATTAGTTTGGACTGGTAAGATAACTATGCACGTAATTGAAAAAATATTGATATTGACCTAATTTCATTGGTATAATTTTAAATTGTCCCCTTGTGATGGATGTAAATAATATAGATAAGGTAAGATATTATATTGTAAGATAGAATGTTTTGAACATTCTTGAATGGTCAAATAATGAATTTTCAATTATTTTATATTGATCCATTACGTTTCACTAGCATACATATTGTTTTCTTTTCTATTATGTTACTATAATTTAGATGTACGAGTATTCACTGAGTTGTTGATAATTCACTATTGCAAACTAATGTTATCATGTTAAAATTTGAATTAGAAAATGTGTAGTGAAATCATTTCCAACATAGAGAAAGGTAAATGCATTTTTAATTGCTTTATTTCAAAGTTATTTAAATTCCTTTTCTTTGTGTCACTTTTGATTTATTAAATCATTATTAACTAATGATAGTAATTGGATAATTTTTCTGTCCAAAAATGTTCTTGCATTAGAAATTCCAAGTCTTTGAGCCGGGTCATAATAAAAGTGATCTCATAAACAACAATAAATTTCTAAATTTAATCTCATTGAAGGAGCCATTAAAATAATTAACTTGTAGCTTCAATATAAAATTTTGGTATTTTGAATTAGATCCTATAATTTTAAATGTAGCTAATGTGCAAGTTTCAAGGATGAAATTCTTTATATGCAAGGAAGATTGTAACATTTGGGGAATTTTTGAATGGGCTATGTCGGTTCTGTGTCGCAAAACAGAAGGGAGGAGTCAACGAGGGAGATGATGCGAGGAGAAAAAGGATTGAGTGTGTGATAATTTAGAGGCCGCGAATTTGAAAGCAGTGGCTAGATCAATGAAGAGAGAGAAGACAGTGGACGAGCTCGGTTTTATGGCAAGCAAAGGCCGAAGCATGCAAGAGAAGCGGAGACGGAGAGCGATCGTGGTGCAATGTTCTTGGTTCGACTGCAAGGCGATACGTTCTAACGACCTCGAGCGAAGTCATAACGATAGTAAATGTTTACTTTGGTGATCCAAATGATTTATAATATTAATGCATTTCTCGCAATAAGAAGTAGTGTCAATGTAGATGAGACTCTAATGTGAGGGTGGTGTTGTAAGTGATGCTGTTGCATTGTTATATTGTTAGTGCTTGGATTCCATCCTTTGGCTTAAGCTTTTATTTGCTTTTCTACTGTTATGCTAATGTATTAGTCATAACTTGGTCAGCATACTTTGCACTAATCAGTAACTTGGTCGGCATACTTTTAATATATATTTTTTTCTTGATGAGTATAAACTTTTCTCTTCTTCAAGTAGCCATAATTACTCGACTAATATTTTTGGCATTTAACATGTTTTCAATGCTGCATAAGACTTACGAGGCATTCTTTACATACTGAACTGAACTATCGACATAAAGAAAAAAATTCTGAATAATGTGTTGGTCTACTATATGTATTTTCATATTAATTGCCTTACCTATGAGCAAGCAATGCAGAAATGCTCATGGACAGAGGGAATTTACGTAATACATTTTTGTGATATGATCTAACGCTACAGGGAGCTGTCTGAACTCTGTTAAATAAAAACATAATTAGATGTCTGAAATACATACTTTTACAGAAAAGGTGAAAGCAAAACTTAGTTATGCATGCGCATGCAAATATGCTTGTAGCAGCTAAACGATCAATAGATGGTAATTTTAAGGTACCTATCTTGTTACTTGGAATTTAAGGAACCTGCATCACATGACGAGATATCATCTAATTGGTTAGCTTGTTTTATCAT
>NW_018241258.1:0-219 GCF_001263595.1 Phalaenopsis equestris
ACATCTGGAGATGCTGACTGTGGTGTTTGTGACTGGCCTTGGATTATGACCATAGCAGTCGTAGTGGCGGCCATTTCTTCTATCTTTTTCTCTAATGAATAGACATGTTCATCTTTTTGGAGAAGGGCTCTTTGCATTTCTTCAACGACATTTTCAACTCGTGAGAATGTATATGCTCTTGTTTCACAACATGGATATCCATGAAGTCTTCTTCAAGAT
>NW_018241259.1:0-778 GCF_001263595.1 Phalaenopsis equestris
GAAATTAGTGAACATCTATTGCACGAGCATTTTAAGGAACATTTTGAATAGAAAGAATATTTTGAAGACAAAGATGAAGTTATTTCAGTTGAAATAGAAAATGAAAATTAAGTTATGTTCAGAAAAGATTTGAGATGCTGCATATTACTAGAAATGCCGATAAGAATCTAGTTCCGTCAATTATAAAACCACCTGAACTTGAGTTGAAAATATTACCTAACCACTTGAAGTGTGTGTTTTTGGGAGAGTGTGTTTTTGGGAGTTTCTGGGAAACTCATCTACATTACCAGTTATTATATCTTTAGAGTTAAATGATTTGTGAGAGCAAAGACTTTTGGATACATTAAAAAGATATAAGAAAGCTTTTGGTTGGACCTTAGCTGATATTAAAGGAATCACTCCTTCGATTTGTATGTACAAAATTATATTGGATGAACAATATAAACCAAGAGTTGATCCACAAAGGAGATTAAACCCAATGATGAAAGAAGTAGTCAAGAAGGAAATTTTGAAATGGTTGGACACTGGAATTATATATGCTATTTCAGACGGTGCTTGGGTAAGTCCAATTCATTGTGTTCCTAAGAAAGGAGGAGTGACTGTTGAAACAAAAGAGAGTAATGAATTAATACATATCAGACAAGTTATCGGGTGGCATATTTGCATTGATTATAGAAAATTAAACACTGTCACTAGGAAAGATCGCTTCCCTTTACCATTTTTAGACCAAATAAGCACATATATTTTATTTTTAAGATGGATATACCGGCTACCATCA
>NW_018241260.1:0-357 GCF_001263595.1 Phalaenopsis equestris
TAACTAATTCATATATTGATAGCCTCTAGAGTTTGGATGAGAGCCCACTACTGCTGAGTTATACGCTCATCCATAAGTAGCAATCCGACTAGGACTGGGTTGACAACTAGGGCTGTAAACGAGCCGAGCTTGAGCGAGCTCAGGCTTGGCTCCTGTTTCACTCCTTTGGAATAGCTCGTCGTCTGAAATAGCTCGTGTTCGAATCGTTTGAAATAGCTCGTGTTCGAAATCGGCTCGTGAACAGTGTGTTCGTGTTCGGCTCGATTTAAATATTCGTGTTCGTGTTCGGTTCGTGTTTGACTCGAAATTGGCTCGTTAAATGAAATGGAGAAAAATAGATGTAAAGTGTGGGATTTG
>NW_018241261.1:0-7345 GCF_001263595.1 Phalaenopsis equestris
CAGAGAAACCCCCATGAGTGCTATTATCAGAGAAACCCCCAAAATCTACATTTGTTAGATCAATTTCACGATGGGATACCCCTGATCCATAAATCAAGCAAAATCGCAAACCTTTTAGGGCAGAGGATGATGAAATGTTGTCCATTCGGCCATTTACGCCATCGGCGAGCTTCATAGAGGTGTCCGTCGACGCCATGTTGATGGTGAAGCGACGAAGGGTTGTGGGTCTCCCGAAATCAGGCGTCGTAAGAAAACGGGAGATCAGATATGTGGAAGAGAAATAGAGACGAGCTCAGCACATCCTTCGAGCGATGTGGAGGGGAAGAGGGGGAAGGATTTGGGAGGGCAACTGGCTTTCGGCGATGGAGGTTCGACTGGTTGGGCTTTCGGAGCCCGAGAGGGGTAGAGGCGTAAGAGGTGCGATGGAAGCTAAGGACGGATGCGGATCGGAGGTATGACCTCGTAATCTGCGTGTAATACAATTTACAAAATGCCGTTGTCCGATAATTTATTAAAACTTGAGAATCAAACGTTTAGGCGGCGTTTTGAAAACGCTGCCGCACTTATAAGCTGTCGCAAACAGACCCTAATTTGGAGGCCGTACAACAGATATAATCTAGCTTCAAGGCAATTCAATTTACAGCCGTTGTCAAATACAGTACTTTGAATCTCGTAGTAATTGATGTTCTTCACAGTTCTCTTAATTCAAACTTTCATTTGACTCACCCAACTAATATTTGTAAACGCTTTTTGACAATTTGCTTTGGCTCTCCACAATCCATGCAAGTAAAAAACCTGCTTCAAAGAGAGGTTCTCTAATTGTATCAGAATCGATGATTTTGAAACTTTTATGTCTATGTGGGACATTTTTATGTCTGTTTTGTATTTCAAACCGTTACTACATTTATGTTTGAGAAATTCTTGTGATAACAAGCTACTTTTTACAATCAGATTTTGTTTGACTTTCTAAAAAACAAATATTTATAATTCACATGCAAACTTCCTGAAAATTGTTTTCCTTATCATAACTTTATAATCATCTTTATAAAAAATTGAAGCAGTTCCAAACAGATATAAGTTACCAAACCACAGCATGACAATTACAAAAATAGTGAGCTCAACATCACTGAGCAGTGATCTTCTATACGACATACTTCACCGTCTTGACGGTCCTTCTCTAGAGAAAGCTGCGTGTACCTGTGCTGACTTCTGTTCCTTATCAAAAGAGGAAGTACTATGGGAAAATGCATGTCGTTCTCTTTGGCCTTCAACTCATAGAGATGATGTTAGGAGCTCATCTCCTCCATTGGTGGGCTCAGAAGGTTCTACGCCGATTGCTTTCCCCTTATCGTCAACGAGGACATCCCCGCCGTTCCAACCGACGACAATCTTCCATATCCCGCCTATTGGAATGAGGATGATTACTATGGGGACAGTGATGAAAATGAAACAATCTTCCCTTCTGCTTTTGTTTCCATTGTGGATGTGAGGTACAAGGAAAAAACAGTATGTTCAAAAGTCTTATGGGGAATTCCTGATTCTGACGGTTCTAATGGTTGGTTTCATACTTGCCCATTTCGAATCGACCTGCTCCGCTATTCAGATGGAACCGGTAACGGGGATGGTGATGTTATGCTCTCAGTTGATGACGGTTTGCCGTCCATCACATCTTTAGAGAGAGAGAGAAAAGATGGGAGATTGTGGAGGGATTTGCACGAGGGAATTGTGCTAAGCTGAATCATTGTGAATAGAAGATTGAAGCAAGCAGCGAATCTTACGAGCTGGAGACCGCTCGGGAGGCAGAGGCATTGGCCGACTGATCGAAACTTCGTTCTTCGATTCGGATCGATTCTTCCGGTGAAAGACATTCCCCCATGCCAGGTTGCAAAATGCATCATTGTGATGAAATTTAGTATTGTGGGTGCAGGGAATGGAGAGGGTGGTATGGCTACAGGTCTGAGATTAACTGAGTTGAGTATGCAGGTGGAGAATATGGCGGGAGCTCATGTTAATGGGCGGAATAGTCTGCTTGTTTTAAAAGAAGCTTTGAGTTGCAGGAGAAGCAGAAATTATGGGGAAGTGTTGGAGTACTGTCACTTGTATTTGAAGGCTCAGAATGAGTTTAAAGAGGAGAAAATCATGAATGAAAGCTGGTTTGATAGGGCTTATATAATAAGCAGCATTGCAGTAGTTGCTGCTTTTTTGCTTTTGTTGCATACTTTGAAAATGTAAAATTGTATCCTAGAAATGTTCTTGCCTTTTCTTTTTATAAATAGATTCACTTTGCTGTAGGCAAGAGATTAGTTTATATTTATCCTGTGATGGGCTGTGTTTTGACAATATATGTAGTTGTTTTATACATCGACATTAGATTGTATGAAAATTTGTGTATGATTGACTTAGATTTTAGAAGATAATAAGCTCTAAGTTTGCTTTTAGGAGGAATAGTGGATTTTACTTGTTCTTATGCTTAATGCTAAAAAATTATAATAGATTTTTATGAATTTAATTCGCAGTTTGTTTATTATGTGAAACATGAAGATCAACTTAATGTTTTTTGACTTTGGAAACTTTATAACTAAAATATAATTTTATATCCTAAAGTTATCTCACTTGTGGCACTTGATTTTATCTCATATCTAAGGGAATAATGCTTCAGCTGTTAGATATGTAAATACATAAATTATGATGTATTTACATATCTAACAACCTGAAGTTTGACAGTTACACTAATAACACCTTGTATATTAAACCTATGCATGAGAAGATGAATTTCACTTTTAAAAATTAGGGACGATGGTATTTTTGACGTAATGTTAGATTTGAGTGGTATGCATGCAAAAGAACATGATTTACAGCTTCTGGACCCTAAGAATCCTTGAAGGTGCTCTAGAATAAGATTTTCTCTAAATTTTCTCAAGTGATAATAAACATGAATGCACCTCTTTTTCAAAGCAAAACATCACTGTTTATTTGTCTTTCCAGAATCATTACCGTTCATTCATGTCATTAAGCAGAATGTGTACAGAAAATACAGTAACTATCCAAATGTTCTTCACAAACCAGATTCCCAAATAGCAGCAGCTCGTTCTTTTACAGTTTGATAGAAAGCCTGAACAAGATGAAGAAGGAAAAAATCTGCTCCATCTCTTGCTAACAAAGAAACTGAAACAGGAAGGCCATCTTGCATCCCAAGTGGAACAGGGATCTGTATACAAAGCCAGAAAAAAAAAGAGAGGAAAGATTTACATGCATACCACTCAATTCCTATAGATTTACATCTCTCACCTAAATTTCAATTTTTACATATATGTCATCTTACCTATACATGAAAAGGTGTATTTCACTTTCTAAGGTGTATTTCACTTTCTCTATACATGAAAAGGTGTATTTCACTTTCTAAAAGGTAAAAAAGTGGTATTTGAGATGTGATATGAAGGATTTGAGTATTACAAGTGTAAAAAAGTAAAGTTTAGCGGTTAGAAATGTAAATACATAGGAATTGGGTGGTATTAATTAAAACTTGGAGCAGATTATGACTGTATTGTATCAAATATAAAAGGAAGAAAAATTCAAATTTGATTACCTGGCAAAAGCCAGACATGCCTGCAACGGCTAGCAAACTGAAAGCTTTGGCACGAAAGTCGCTCAATGTAATACCATCCAGGTTGAGGTTTGGAGGTGGCCCTGGAACGGTAGGTATTACAAGGACACCGTAGTCCTGAATAAAGAAACAAGAGAAGAATTACACTATAATGTTGCCAAAGAGGCACTAATTTGCAAAAACTAAGTAGTCTGAGGCCAAAAATGTAATTGAAAATTTAAGAATTGTAACTCCCAAAAGGTCAGTCCAAACAGCCTTGAACTCAGCCTTTAATTTCCAGCAGCTTTCTAAATTATCATCTGTTGATGCCAGGGCATCCATTACTCTTTCTGATATTCCAGGACCCAAGTTGGGTTTCACATTATTTAACCATTCTTCATGATTACACTTAAATTCAAACCTGCCAAAAATAACAATAATTCAGCATTATATTTTATACTATTTTCTCTATGAAAATTATATAACCATAGGTTTCCGACTATGATAACTGAAAAATATTTTCTTGGTAGAACAATATTTTTTCAAAATTAGAGTAGTAAATTGGTGCCATTGTAGAGGGTAACTTCAGAAATTTGCTAAACAATTGAGGTGTCAAAATAGTCATTTGACTATTTACATAGGGTCATCTTAGCCCTAGAGTTTTAAAAAGAATTAAAATTGTCCCCATTCTCTTTTGAGGGAGCTAAAATAGTCCTCTTTTGGACTCTTTTAACCGATATTAAACGATTTTGAGGGCAAAACTGACACTTTTATAGCCTCCGAGGTTAAGGGCCTGTTTGGAACAGCTACAGCTTATCAGATAAGCAACTTATCTTGAAACACGACTCGCATTTAATGTAAAAACTCAATTGAGTTCTAGAATGAGCTGTCGAAAAGTTTTTTTTAAACAGTAAAACGGCGATTTCCATACGCCTCAGCAGCTGCGTGGTTTGGAACAGCTTTTTGGAGCATGATCGGATAAAAACTCTTTTTTTACTGTTTGAATAACATTTTTCGAGGCCACAATTCTCACCGTTTTTGGTGAAATAATAAAGACGCGAACGTGTCTGGCCTCCCGAGTCTGAAATGTTCGTTAAAATTTCCCTTCCTACCCCGAAACCCTCGCTCGCGTCTCCTGCTTCTTCGCCCGAAACCCTCTCCTGCTTCCTCATTGTCAAACCCTCGCCTAGTCTCCTCCCTCTCGTTTTCACTCAAAGCCATCGCCCTAGTGACCAGACCCTTGCGGTAAAATCACGACTAAAGCTAGCTGGTAAGGCAATGATGGCATCGCGAGTTGCAGAGATCACCTAAGGCTTCCCATCCTCCCCATTTCCTCCTTTATATGGTATTTCTTCGACCGATTAGTCCATTGACATTGATACTTAATGTCGCAATCACATTGAGTGTTACTAATACACTTTGTATTGTTATTCTACATCTTATAGTTTGCTTGGCTGATTTTGATTATGCGCGCCACCAACTTTTGTTGGACTTGATTAGACATATATAAGAATCATTCAATTGTGATATTTTTACTGTGCGTTAAAGATTTGAATGGTATCAATGTCAATGTCAAAGTTCAGGTGCTACCTATGTGCATTTATAAGAACTATGTGGCATGTATTCGAATGTTCCATGTGAAAAAGCCACCAAGCCTAGAAAAAATATTCACATATTGATGGTGTGTTCCGTCACTGACCCATTAATCCATATGAAACTCGATTTTCTAGTTTTTACTTTGGAAGGTTTGTTGATGTCGATAACTCCTCTTTTTCCAATTTTCTTGCATTCAATATTATAGTGTTTCTCTACTGCAATCATTAGCTTGGATATGTTGAACTTTTAGATAAAATTGCGATATTTTTACTGGGACTTTAAAGAATTGAATGGTATATGTGTGTCAAATTTTAGGTACTACATTAGTTTAAATCGCTCTTGTAACTTTAGAAGAATATTATTCATTATCATGTATTATTTGAAATCGTATATTAACCTGCAAGATACATTAGCAACTGAGCAACATGAGAAAACATATCATATGTTCTTTAGGAGAAAGAAACAAAATATTTTTTTGTGACATTTGTCTGATAGAGATATAATTAGGAAATAGACCAATAATACATTTCAACAAAGAAAGTTGGCAGAATATTGCAAAAAAGATTTAAGAGAAAACTAGAAAATTTTATGACCGAACACATTTAAAAAATAAATGAGATCAGTTAAAAAAAGAATGAAAATTTTGGAAAAAAACTGAAAAGATGATCTACTGAACTTGGCTGAGATTCAATTATAAACACAATAGATGCATCAGCGGATTGGTGGAAGGGGAAATTAGAGGTGGGCTGAATTTTAAATTATTTTTAATTCTATTATTTTATACTTAGAATTACTTGACATTACTTTTCCTTTTGATTGTATGAATGACAAGTTGTGTCAAATATTAATAAATTTAGATATGATAGAATTGAACCCGAGCTAGAGAAGTTTGATCTCATGTTTAGTAGAGTTTTTGTTGTAATGCCTGGATTCCTCAAAAATCACACGAACAAAGAGATATCCCCAATGAACCAATTCAGAGATCATCGCACGACATTAGCGAACATAGTGAATCCAGTCATGCTAGGACTTCACCGTCCTTAAAAGCAAGGGCAAGTCACAATAAAAAGATTGGACCTGCAAATTTGAGGAGTCAAATATCAGAGTTGGTTACGAAATGTACTAATTTATCTTCTGAATCTGATGACACATAAACTTCTCATCTATTCTTGAAGTAATAAAGGTTTAGAGCAAATTGTTGAAGCTTATGAAGTTATGCATTATATCTATACTCCATTAAGCTACTTGAAGATCCTGTAAAGGGGGATCTTTTCATATCTATGACCCCTGCGCGGAGGGTTCACTATCAGCACTTCTTTACGAAAATCACAATGACTAATCTTTTATCATTTCTATGTTTTTCAAAGGGGGTCTGCTTATTAAGTATTTTATTTGTTTTTCAACTTATTATGAAAATATTATGTTGGTGTCTACAATTTTTTAATTTTATAATAAGACAATTACCTATTGCATTAGTTTAAATTTATTTTGTGATCTCATTCTTCTTGTATTGTGATGTGATGTGCTCATAATATATTTTACTAAAATGTTAGTAGTTTTCATATCTTATAATGTAGTAATGCTCCTAATTTTTTTCAGCAATGGATGCTACTGATAGAAAACATTCAAAAAAAATATTACAACAGCCGTATGTTTGCTGACCAAATACCACGAGTCATATATTTCTCGAACTCCATGCATGACCTCGACTTTCATAAGGGATAAATGATAGGTGAAATTTTTTAGGGTAACATATTTTGCACGAGTCAAGTGATATTTACCTATCTTTTGAATGAACTTCACACTAATTATGGTCTTCATAGCAAGAACGACATCACGGGAGGTATTAAGTATAACATTATATATTTTATCGTATAATCAGTCTATAAGAACTGGTTGCGAGAGATTTCAACACTCAACTGAAATCATCAGTAGATATTTTTCAAGTGGTTTGAATGCTTTGGTATGCATGTCTTCCAAAATCATAAAACCCGAAGATCCAACTTTTCAAGGTATTTTTAGACAAAATTCCTGCAATCGACGGTACATGTCATACTTCAAGATATGTTTCATGCACATGTTTTTCGACATATATTCAAATTCTGAAATCTAAGCTAAAGATGTGATACAGGCTTGTATTGGTGTCACTGAAGGGATACATATTGA
>NW_018241261.1:9973-16376 GCF_001263595.1 Phalaenopsis equestris
AAATGCCAATTCTTTATACAAACTATGCATCTCCTTTTCTTTTTTTCTTGCATTATTCTTGTTAATTATTAATTTATCAGATTATATTATTCAAAATGAGCTGAAGCAATTTGACAAGTTCCGAGGGGACCAAACTTTGACCAATTTTGTGATTGTAACCTATTATGCATTGTCTTCACGACATAGAAAGGTAATAATGTTGGCAGAAAATTTTATAAATGTTCAAATAATTTACAAAAATCTAACTAATAGAGATTGTAAATTTTCTCAGAATAGAGATTGTAAAATTTTTCAATGGGTTGATGAACCAAGGGATGCAATATTAGAGCAAGGTGATCCAAAAGATAAATACATCTGATGACACGGTGAATAATGATCTCAAAGACTTAAAATTTCTTGTGAAGACCTTGCTCTTGTTTGATTTTGTTATCGTAGCATTGTTGTTATTATTGTTAACGTTGTATTTATTTTGATGATGTTGATGTATTTTGGAGAACAAAATATACTACTTTAAATTTTTTTGGTAAGCAAATTCATATCTTCAGCTGGAATGCAGCTTATGTTGAATATATTATATTTCTATGATTATTTTAAGAGCATAAAATTGGATTAATGTTCACCATAAATTCTCTTATAGGGTTGTGAGTGAAAATAACTTCAAAAACTAATATTGGATTTATTCCACAAACGACACTTTCAGAACTATATTTTTCAAACAAAACTGTATATTCATTAGTTCACATGCATCACTTTCAAAACTGTAGTTTTCAAACAGGTCAATTAACAATTACTTTCGAAACAACAACTTCTAAACAACAGATTTTCAATAGAACTTTTTGAATTGAGATTTTGTACAGCCAGGGCCCAAACAAATGCACCCTAAAACAGCTCATTGCAGAAGGATAACATTTTGACATTTCTCTTCTAAATAATTTAAATGCAAATTATATCCATTAGTGGTATTTTATTAACAATTCATAGCAGGTTAAGCAAGGCTTAACAAGTAAAAGACAAGTCAAGCTCAGACAAAAAGTAATAAAGTAGCCCTTCAGGATGAAACAGAAGAAAAATTTCACAATTAAGTTGTTTCGGAATTTGGATTGTGATTTGGACAAATGATGAAAAATTCAAAATCTTTGATATTATTCATTCATGTCGACAATGCTATTCATGAGACAAGAACTCGGTATAGACATCTTTCAAATTTTATAAGTCATATTTTGCAATAAAAGAAATTTTAAGAAAAGGACCTGCAAGAGATTATCCCATCTACTGATGCTTGCTAAGAACGAAATGGTTCAGTGCAATGAGGAGTTCTGTTAATCTAGATTGTTCTTGTATCAATGGAGCTGAAAATTAGAGAACTTTTTAAAAATCGCCTTAACTTAATTTTTTAAATAAATTCGACATAATAAAAAAAAAATTAACAAAATCAACGAAGTCTGGAAGTTAAAACGAGAAAATAGGGATTGTCAGTAATTCAAAATGATATTAATGAAGTCTCATCAGTGAACTATCAAAGTCATGTTAGGCGAATTTAATATAGCAAATAAAGCACAGAAAAAAATAGGCAAGCAATAAATTCAATCAATATCCACATACCTCTGAATCAAACGCAAGGCATACGACAGAGAGCATAGTGCTGGTATTGGAAAAACTTGACTTTCAGGGACTGTATTTATAAAATTTCTTGAAATAGGAACCTTCTGAAGAATATAATCTCCAAGGGTTTCATAGGTAATCAAATGACCTGTTCATAATTTTTGCGTGTTTAATAAAAACTTCTAAGCAAACAAAATGATCCACTGGTGTGACTTGATAAGTGAAAAAACAAAACTGTAAAATTACATGCAACTTCCAAAAGTGGTCTGGATAGACTCGACGACGATATGAGAAATTTTTTCGCCAAGTAATCCAAGATACTTGAAACAGTCATTAGCGATAATAAAGCGAGTTGGTTCTACATTTACTTCCCTGGGCAATTGCAGTAAAGCATGGTCGACTTTGCTTATGGTCACAGGATCTCTTGCAAACCATCCTGAGGATAGATTTGTAAAAATAAGTGTAAATAGCATGAAAGTATCGGTATATTGAAGAGAAAGGCAACACAGAATTTCTAGTAAGCACTTCATAATTGTTAATATTTACGGATAAATATGGTGGTTCGATGGCGAACCAAATGCATTGCTTTTGTTTTGAGTTGCACAACAAAGGACAAATAAGAGGCTCATTGTACCCCCGTAAAATTGTTTAAAGTGCATCAACAACTTTAAATTTAAAACGAGTATTGCATCAGATCATAGAATTGCCACTCCTAATAAAACATATATATGACCGAAATTTTAAAAAAGAAACTTACATACATACCACAGAGTTCTTATGTATTTACATATCTAACACCCTAAGTTTGATATTTATAAGTTTGATATTTACACTATAACCCCTTATTGTCATAAACCACAATGTAGTGATGCTTTGTCTAAGACGAGCAAAAACATCATTTTATTAACACTTTCCAGAATAGCCTCCAGAATAGCCTAAAGTGAAGGTGAGTTTCTCATATTTTTTTGTAATAGATCAGAATAGCCTAAAGTGAAGGTGAGTTTCTCATATTTTTTTGTAATAGATATTAAAAGTTTATCTTTTGAGGCAATAGCATCATTTTAAACAACCCACCGGGAGAAGGGAAACATGTCGAAAAAAATAACCGCTCTAAGATAAGAAAAACATATCAAATATCACAAAAATATATCAAATTGAAGCATTTTTATATAGGGGCATTTACATAGCACACTATTCTAATGTATTTACATATTATGTATTTACTTACATTTCTCACACCTAAACTTTCATATTTACACACATAGTGATATGTCATCAACAAATTCTCATTATCCTACATGAATCTCGAGGCATGACATGAATCTTAAGATAACTTTTTGAACAAGAAATGTGAAACTTCAATTAAAATTCATCCAGAACTCCAATTTCAGCTAACTTAAAGTCAAACTAATCAGCTCAACGAGATGAACTAAACGGTATCAAAATTGATCCGATCACAACCAAATCAAGCCTAGATCAAGCCATTAAACCATTTTTAAAATCTTTCCATGAATATTTGGAAAGTCAAATGAATTCTGAATTGGGCAAGTCAATAGTCGAATCAAGCATATCGACGAGATGAATCCAACGAGCCCAAAATCGCTTAATTCCTGCAACGTTAATGCACTAAAATATCCATTAAAACCCGTCAGATTAGGGGAATCTTTCCGGGCCGTCCAATTAGAATGGTTCATATTCCTTCATTAATTGCAACCGAAACTCTATATATAGAGTCCCACCACTGAAACTTGAAGGAGTTGAAGTTCAACATCAATCATCCAGTCGCCGACCGCCGCCAGCCACCACTACCTGACTGCTGCTGATTAGTATCGACCGCTGCCCATTCCTTGTGATGAAGCACCATACGAAGCAATTTACGAAGCGACGCAACAACACACCTTGAAGATGGTGTAGCGCACCCCAAAGACAGCGCAACAATGCACCCCGAAGACGGTGTAAGAACGCACCCCAAAAATGGTGTAACAATGCACTTCAAAGACGGCACAACAACACATCTTGAAGATGGGGTAACGATGCACCTCGCATATGCTCGTGCAGCTCCTGACTCTGGCCCTCACAGCCTACGAACATCATTATTACTCACCACTACGGTTTACGTGATCAGTTACTGTCTAGTGGTCCACAGCTCATACAGCTCTCGACTCCGGCTCTCACAGTCAACGGGTGTCATTACTACTCACCACTATGACTTACACGACCAATTATGACCTACGAGGTCTACAACTCATACAACTCCTGACTCTGACCCTCGTAATCTACGGATGTCATTACTACTCATCACTATGACTTACGTGACAAATTATGACCTATGTGGTTCACAGCTCATGTAGTTCCCAACTCCGGCCCTCACAGCTTACGGACGTCATTACTACTCACCACTATAACTTATATTACAAATAATGACCTACGTGATCCACAGCTCGCGCAACTCCCGATTTCGCTCCTCGCGCTCTACGGACGTCAATACTACTCACCACTAAATGTAACCAACAACGGCCTACGTGGGCCACAACTCATGCAGTTTTTGACTCCAAACACTCTGGCCCACTGACATCATTGTGGCTCACATTATGACCTAAACGACCTATGTGGTTCACAACTCCTGCAACTCCTTACTACATCTTCTATGGCCAACCGACGCTCCTGAAACAACCATCTACGACCCACCTGGTTAAGTACTGTCATGTTTATCAACTATAACTTCTACAATAAGCTAACGCTACAACTATCATTTATAACATTTATGACGGACTAGTACCTCCCCGACAATCAATTTTGCCCCTTACATTTTGTTGTCGCCAAGAACTATAGCCATATTACAGATATACAACGCTGCAATTCCATCTCAAATTCAGGAGAAGAGTGAACTTGTGTACTCATCATTCATAGTGGATTATTTCAGCTGGGCTAGACCCCGTGATTTTTTCGCCTTTCAGAAGTTTTCTATGTAAAAAATGGAGGTGTCTCCTCCTGCTTCTCATTAATTACCTGTGTGTTGATTTTTCAAGCAATGCTAAGACGATAAATAATCATTACTCAACCACCGTGAATCTTCTAGCACCCATCAGTTTGGCGCCTGTGAGAAATGAAATCTCGTTCGACACTGTATTCAACTCTAAGACACCAAGCCTCTACTTTGTTTTACAATGATGTACTCCATCCAATTAAAAAAGAAACCTCTTTTACATCTTGACTATCTTCTCTAAAGCATTCTTCGATGTGGGGGCGCCTTCACTGCAATCTTGAAAAGTCGTTCACGCCAACGTCTTGGGCACGATGTAGTGGGGTAATCTTGTTGCATCCTATTCAGACACAAAGCCTTTCAAAACTTCTTCCAAGTTGTGAGGCAACCTTCATTGCAGTTGGTATGGTCATTCACATCAACGTCCCGAGCACAATTGTAGTGGGGTAGTCTTCTCGCATCCTATTCAAACAGGCTGGGGGCAAAATTCACTGTAGTCTCGAAAGGTCGTTCACGTTAACGTCGCAAGCATGACTGTGGTAGGTTAACAAGCTTTCAACAAGATACGCCAAAATAACTGCTCAACCAATATTAAAAGTTAGGGGCATTAACATACATACAACACAAATCTTATGTACTTACATATCTACCACCCAAACTTCACACTTTTACATTTATGCACCCAACTCTTTCATATCACATCAAAAATACCACAATTTACCTTTTAAAAAGTGAAATAAACGTTTTCTTACATAGGTAAGGTGGCATCTATACCAAAAATGAAATTTAGGTCTTCGATAACGTAAATACATAAGAATTGAGTGGCATGTATGTAAATCTTCCTAAGAATATTTTTTTAAAGAAAAATCATGGATATTGCACTGTGAGGGCCAGGTACACAGAAACTCCCTCTCAATTCTTGTTCATAACACATGTCATGCTAAGATTCTGAATGTTTCTAAATATCTCAAATCAATGCACCGATAAAGTACAAAACTTATCTACAGTTTTACACTTCAAAGATGTCTAGGTCAAGATAGCTACATTACCTTTTCATTCTACATTGTGATTTGCGTAAAAAATTAGCTTCCTATATTTAGTCTCAGAGTCTATAACCCAAACTCTTTTAATATGGCTTGATATGGTCTTTATAAAGGACTATTTTAGCCCCCATTAAAAGTAATGTGGGAACTACTTTTACACTTCCATAGACTCTAGAAGTAATATTGACACTTTTTATTTACAATGTAATAATTTAGTTGAAGATATATATTACAAAACTTTGTGTAATGATTTAGATAAAATTGAAGTTAGCTATGATTAGGCTAAAGTCAGCATCAGAAGGCCATTTAACAATGCATGATCGATAACAAGACTAGTTTGTTGTGTTAATGCATGCAAGAGAATTGGTTTAGTTGCAAATTGAATAGTTAAAAAATATGTTGGTTTTGATATATCAAAAATGAGTTTAATCGCATGTGTATCAAACCCAACTTAAATTCATCTTTGGTTATTTCCTATAAGTAGTATTATAGTTGATTATTTGACTATGGTCGAGTTTTTCAAGCAATTTGTGGGTCCCATGGGTCTGTGGCGCTTTCTACTATAATTATGCCGAAAACATAGGAATTGGGTGGCAAAATTATATAGTGTATATAGAAATCAACTCAATGTTGAAATCTACGAGGGACTACAATTCTCCTCTGTAAAGGGTATTGTGCACTAGTTGATTGGATGGCGGACATCATCGTTAAGACCAATCTTAAACATCATAATCCCCAATGACAATGGATTTATTGATAGATTTTTTTGGGCTCA
>NW_018241262.1:0-1663 GCF_001263595.1 Phalaenopsis equestris
ATTTGATATACCTACAACCAAAAACAAAACAAAAAAATACTTTTAAATTGTAATACCATTATAAAATAAATCTAAAAAAATATTACATTTTAGGCGTATCAAAATCCCCCAAACTTAAACATTACTTGTCCTCAAGTAATACTACATTTTTAAAATAATTTATGTAGATTAGAGTTAATGGGTCATCCTTTATAATTGCTAAAATTTTGTTCTAAAAATGTGATAGTCCAAATTAGAAGAACTTCTAGTGAATCAGACTAGCCCAGGGTCTAAAATATTTATCACCAAACTTAGAAATTTGTTTTCCTATCTAATTCATAAATATATGCAGATTTTTCAAACTTCGGATCCTATGAACTTTACTTTCTAGATCTAAGAACTCTCTTCAAAATAATATTTACTAATATAAGCATAAAAAGCATTCTTAGGATTGTTCTAAGTTCTTTACTCTAGAAAGACTCAAGTGAAACCAATTTTTGATTAGGACCTCTCCTCAAGCTTCTCCTCACTTTTTTTTTGCATTTTTTTTAGGATCTTTTTGATCCATTATAATTTTTTTCTCTTTTTTTTTTATGCAAGGATTACTATTTCTAAAGAAGTCCTTAAATGACTTTGAATTTTACTATCCTCCTCTAAAGTTAAAACTTATTACTTTCCTACACTTGAAAAGATGTATTTTTTTTATTATTTAAAAATACTTTCTAAAAAAGTCTTAAATGTTTAAAAATTAAAATTCTAAGAATCCTTAATTTTAAAAAAAAAAATTTTTGCTACTAAAGATAGTTATTCATTTTCCCAAGCTCTCCAGTAAATGTCCTTAACTCTAGGTTCACCCTTTTCACCAAAAATATCAACTAAATTTTCCTACTCCATTTTTATACTTAAAATTCTACCATCCTTAAGGTGACCCATCCTTAAGCTACCATCCTTAAGGTGACTCCACATAACAATATTCATTAGAAATAAAATACAAATTTATTTGAAGTAATTTTGAAAACATTTAAGTTTTAAATTTGAAACATTTTTTTTTTCCCACCAAACTTAAACTCAAACAAGTGTAACAATGAAGTACAAAATATGCGGCAGGGAAAGATCAATTTTACAATTTACTGCACATCCTACAAAAATATAAACAAATAACACATGGTAGATTATTGTAGTAGAAAGTAAATCTAGCCTAAACATGTTTGACATAACACTATAATGGAATTTTAAATAGTAGAACAAGTACAAACTGAGTACAAACTGAAGGTACAAACTGAAGATTAAACAAGAAAACGTTTTAAACTTTATAAAGGAATTGTTGGATGCTAATTAGTTTAAAATATTAAGATAAGTTTTATCATCTTCAATGACTCATTCAACTTGACTCTCAAATATAGACACACATACTCCAATACATATACTCACAGATTCATAAGAAATCAACAATTGAGGTTAATCCAATCTTCCTTCTACTCACATTTCCCCTCCTTAGTTTCAATTTCTAACAAAAAAAACTACACTAATAACGTGGGTGTATTATAAAACTTTATATGGTTATCACCCATGGACCAATATTCCCTCATGTGTTGCCAATTTCAGGGTCACTCTAAGTCTAAGGTATACACACTCTGATAGATGAAAACAGTGCAATTCATCCAGATGTTGTTCACTAAGTAAG
>NW_018241263.1:0-1075 GCF_001263595.1 Phalaenopsis equestris
ATAATTTCAATCACATCAATTTACTTTAGTTTTATCGATCTAATTCACAGCGAAAATTTATTACAATTAACATAAGTAAAATTATATGAAAATCATAAATTTAGTAATCAATGCTCTGATATAACTTGTTAAGAATTCATTTTTGAACTTTATGACACAAATTTCAAAAATACATAATAGCCAAGATCTTTTAAATTCATGTTTTTTACATATCTAAAATAAAGTAACGTATACTTATATTCATGATGAAGAAACTTGATCTTGAAGAAATTTGATCTTAAAGAGATGTAGTTTCTCTCTCTAATCCCTTGAAACTTTCTGTACTTTCTGATGGAGAGAAATGTACGGGTTGTGTTAGGAAGATAGATGACTCATTCTCTAAATCATGCTCTATTTAACCACCATCCATCAAGAGGGTTACAAACCAATAGGATTTATGATAATTTAATAAATAAATTAATTTTTTATTATTAAAATCAATGACATAAGTTAGTAACTCTTATTTATTTAAGGGTTTACATGAGTTATAAAATTAATATCATAAATTATCATAATTTATGATATAAGTTATGAGTTAAGATAATTAATAACTTAAGTTATCATGAGTTACAAAAATAAATATCATAAGTTATCATAAATTATGACATAAGTTATGAGTTAAGAAAATTAATAACTTAAGTAATAAAAAAAAATATCATAAGTTCTCATAGGCTATGATATAAATTATGAGTTAAGAAAATAAATAACTTAAGTCATCAAAGTAAATATCATAAGTTGTCATAATTTATTACATAAGTTATGAGTTAAATAAATAACTTTAGTTATCAAAATAAATCTCATAAGTTATTAAAATAAATGTGAGCCATAAATAAAAAATGTAACATAAGCAAGCAGCCCAACTTTATTAAAAGAGAAAAGAAAAGAAAAAAAAAACTGAATGCAGCGGCACAGGTTTTTCTTAAAAAATTTTTTTGAGTTGTAGTTGTTGTTCAAACCAATATAAAAAAGCTAAATGACAGTTGAAATTACGATTTAATATGCAAAATTAAGATGTTTTCAACTGTCATTTTAAATG
>NW_018241264.1:0-2390 GCF_001263595.1 Phalaenopsis equestris
CACCAAGGCATTTCACTCCAAATTGAGCCCAGCCCTTGTGGTAAATTTCTATTGGGTGTATGTGCCGCTTAGCCCTCACCTAGAGCTTATTGGCACCAGTAAATTACACCCTGAGTTCTACCCCTTGGCCATTGCTATAATAGCCACCCTTCACGGCCAAAAGAAGAGAGTACACTAGATATTAGGGAGACTTTTCCAAATTGCTTCCAGAGCTTCTCCAGGACTTTCTGAATTCATTCCAACAATTTTCCAGCCATCATCCTCATTTTTTAAGTTCAATTTCAAAGCTTGAATAAAAGGAATCTTCCGACCATCTTCTAAAAATCAACCACACCCATTGAAACCCCAAATTGGCTTACCCCTCACCATCCTCAGACTAAAAGAAGAAAATCCCCACAGAAAGCTCCATCTCAAAGCCACTCTAACCTAGCTCAAGACCAAGGCCTCCCCCAGATGTAGGATGAAGTCTTGCCTAAACGATTCACTAGAGCAAGGGGATACTTCTAGGAGGTTTTCCAGACTCCACTAAAGCTTCTTCAAGCATCTAATTCAGGCCTCCCCGCTCAAACTCAAGTATACTCCATTTTTCCCAAAATTGAGCTTGGTTTAGGCTTTTATGAAAAGAAGTTTGATTTCAAGCTTGATTAACTGTATAGATAGGTTTGTCTAGACTAGATGATGGTGTAGGAATAAACCCCATGCAATTTGGTTGAGTGTAGTGAGAGATCTTAAGCCTAGAAGGAGGATGATTCTCGAACCAGTTCAGCTAGGGACGATGTCCAAGGACCGTCCGATTGCACGTGTATTGCACAGATGATGGTGATGCAATCAGATGTGGAAATGGAAAATAATTCACCATTGTGTTAGATAGCGACGTCCAGTAGCGCAACAACGCATGGAAAGTTTGGAGCATCGTAGGTTAACATGGTTTATTCATTTTAATTCAAAAACTTAGAAAATGCATAACTTGGTGTAGAAAAATTATAAAAATAAAATAAAAATACCCTCTTGCTCAGTAAATAGAGGAGAATAATGTGGAATGAAAATAAAAATGATGAAAATAAAAATGTGGAATGAAAATAAAAATGATTTTCCATGTCTCTGATTTTTTATTGATTAAATACTCTATGGACTATTTTAATTCTAATTAGGTAACTATTAATCACCATGGATTGAAATTTTAGGGGTTGATTCCTTATAATAGTGAGGATTTCTCCTACTTTTTCTATGGTGAGAGTTCACACCTCTAGCTCTCGAAACCCTAATTTTCAAGTCTATTAGCCCATTTTTGCTTAAATTAATTATATAAACTAAAAATATAAATCAGAAAAATATGTGGATTACTGTGGTAGGTTTCTTATGGTCAAAGGACTTTGGAAAAAAATATAAAATGTATTTAAATTGTTGTGCATAATTTTCTAGCTAATTAAGTGTATAAAATTTAAAAAAATTTAAAAAAATAAAATATTATTAAAAAATTAACAAAATTGATTCCACACTGTAATTATCAGTCATTTGAACATTATGTAAAAATTTGAAATCCATTTGAGCTATATTTAAAACTAAAGTGTATTTTTCAAGTTAAATGACATTTTTGCATTAAAATAATTATAATAAATAAACTATAATTAGAAAAATTTTGAAAAGTGGTTTTGTGAATTCCTTGTGATCATGGGCACTTAGGAAAAATAAAATTTATTTTTTGAGAAAATACTTGATTTTTGAGCCTTATTTTGAATTTAAAATAATTAAAAATACCAAAAAATACCAAAATATTTTTAATAGTGTCTAATTGTTCCCTGATCACTTAGAACTCGTTGGGATATTTTTCCTAATTTTTGTAAGTTAAAAATAAATTTTAAAAAGCTTTAAATTAAATGCTAAGAATATTTTTCTTAACTTTCCTTTAAAATAATTATAATAAAAAAATAGAAATCATAAAAATGAAAAAAATTTGTCTTTGAGTTCTCTATATTTAGAGAAATTTAATAAAAAAATAAAAAGTGAATTTTGAAATTTAATTATATTTTATTTTTAATTAATTATTAAAATCAATAAATAATCATAATATTTAAAATATAATTTGAAAATCTTAAAATTTTGTCCTTGTGGTCCTCTAACCTAGTTGAACCTCCAATAATTTTCCCATGAACAAAAACATTACTTTGATTAGTTAAATAAATTAATATTGAAAATTTTCCTCTTAAGCTAAAATAATTATATAAGTTAAATAAAAATCAGATTTTCTCCTCTGATATTTTAATTGTCCTATGAGTGGGATAGCAAGAAAATTTCAAAGTCATTTAAGTTGAACTTAAAGAATTATGAAGTGAATAAGGCCATAAAGTGCAAAATGGTAATTATCGAATCTGAGCTCCAATTAATATTTA
>NW_018241265.1:0-465 GCF_001263595.1 Phalaenopsis equestris
ATATATAAAAGTAAATCGGTATTTGGCAAAAACCCAAATACCAATATTTCATGGGCAATGCTCCATGATGAGAGCCCGCATCATGTGCATTAATATTTGAGAACCCAGCGTCACTGAAGATCGAACCCGTGACCTGAGGGGACTTATAGTGAGCCCCGCCAATCAACAGGACACGGCTTACGGCATGCGCGCATACACAGTCACACAAACACAAACACAGAGAGAGAGAGAGAGAGAGAGAGAGAGATCTCACATTTCATATGACGCGCAGAAAATTTTAGTTTTTGTCATCTAATAAAATTTATTTAAACACAAAAGGGTCTTTTTATCGTATAAAATTAACTTAGCGAAACTATACATACTCCACTCTTAAAATCCTCATATATTTCCATTTACCAGTTATATTTAACATCGTAATAGTTTGATCAATATTGAGTACATTTTTCAGTCACATGAACATTTAAC
>NW_018241266.1:0-814 GCF_001263595.1 Phalaenopsis equestris
TGTTGTCATGGTCGGGCCACAAGATGCAATCAATGTGCTTCCATCACAGTCTCTCGCTCCTTTGCCCGCAGATGGTCCCACTCTTTCAACCTTGCTTGGTCACTTCAAAGGCTCCCAGCAGGAGTAGTAAAACTGGCAATAGCTTTCCTCTAAATTCTTGGAGCAGCGAACGAGCATAATTAGACCTTTGATTGGAGCGGTTGGAGGTTATGATGAATATCCGACACGGGAATTGTTTGTTGGCATGACAACCACAGATTCAAAGATGACAGCTCTGCCAGCGGAGGTCACCACCTTGTGAATTAGGCTAACAAATGTACAGTATGAACTAGAAACACTCCATGAGTCAACCGTCCTGTGTAAGTTCCGACGTAATGCCAACCGAGTGGAGCAAAGTAGGTTCAACGAAGAGTTGGTCATCTGTAGGTTGACTCAAAAGGGGTATGTCTCGACCGAAGCTTTAGAAGACCTATTTATAAATCATTTTGTTCGAGATATGCAATAATGTTTTTTTTATGATAAAACAACATTTAAATAAATGTGAAATGATATTTGGTGTGACATTTATCATTATGTGACGCCTCATTTCATGTGTCAGCCCTATAAATATTGTGCGTGACCATTTTTTACCCTTCACATTTTTTTATTTCTTTCTCTGTGCCTCCCAATTCTTTTATTTCTTTTCACCCTTCAGTCATCTTCGTGCTTCTTGCGATGGCACCCAAGTGGTCTCTCATTCTCTTTGGTTCCTCATGGCTGACAATTCTTCATTATTAACAAAGAATGAGACTGGGGAGTTGGAGAGGATGTATGT
>NW_018241267.1:0-1718 GCF_001263595.1 Phalaenopsis equestris
AATGTATTTAAATATCTCAAACCCAAACCTTCATACTTAAACACATAGCACTCATAAAAATCACATAAAATAGCACTGCTATCATTTTTTAAAAGTAAAATAAATCTTTTCATGCATAGGTTTAAAACATCGAAGTGCTATATATATATATATATATATATATATACATGAAAGTTTAAGTGATATGTAAATACATAAGAACTGAGTGCTAGGTATATAAATTTCCCAAGATAACGAAATTCATCCATCAATCCATCCAAAACATATGCATGCATGTATGTATAATCATAAACATATGCATACATGTGTGTATGATCATAAATTAAAATATTGAAAAAGTGTCATGCAAGAGTGTATGAATGATCACAAACATATGCATGTTTGTACGTATGCTCATAAATTAAAATGTTGTAATGGTGACATGCAAAATCAAAAGTTAGGCTTGCTACTAGGATGGCATATTGACCACATAGGCAATGGAGAAGATATAACCAAACTATAAATTGAACCAGACTCATAAACTATGGCCCTTTTGGGATCATTTTTACAGTTTTTTTTGTCTTTTTTATCATGCTTGTTTAGTGATTTTTTTTAGTTTTCCATTTTTTAAAAAAAAAATCAAATTGTTTTTAAAAAAACTCAAAATAATTTGTAAGAGTTTAGAGAAATTTTTAAAACCATCATATTTTATTTTAATATGTAAAATATGTTTTATTTCAAATCATGCATAAATTAAACAAAAATTAATAATAAATAATAGAAAACAAAAAACAAAAAGTGACCCTAGGTGGCTTCTAAATAAAATGAATATATTGCCACGCCTAAACTAAGTTAGCAACACCCTTCAACAATATTTCATGATATAAAATTTACAAATTAAATAAAAAGTGAGCAAAAAATGATACTCGAGTTAACCAAAACGATGCAAAATAAATATTATTGTTGAAATCATAAAAGAAATTACAGACCAGCAAAATGGAAATCCCAACAAAATGGAAATCTGAAATTGTAATAAATGATAATACAAACTCAAATTAGTGGATGGTGAGGTGGTGGTGGTGATCGGTGAGGGTCTGGACATCCCGAGAGGTAGCAAAGGGCGGTCCATGGGCTAGAAGGCGTGGCAGTAGCAAAAGAGTGTTGCTAGCAATGACGGGGGAAGTGCGAAGCTGCACGAAAAATAACTGTGGTTGTTGTCCCGAGTGGTGGTAACTAGAAATATAGTTGGACAGTGAGTAAAACAACATATAACAGCTATTGGCGTGATGGCAAAAGGGAATGACAGCGGCAGTGACAGGGGATGCGATGGACTGCAAGACAGCAAAAAGATGGTTGTTTGGGATGACTGTAGCAAGGACAAACTGGAAGGTGTGAAACTGCAGGAAAATATCCAAGGGTTGCTATCCGAGCGGCTACAACAATGGTGGGGGACGGAGAGCGATGTGGGAAGGATGGGGAAGGGGAAGGGAAGGATAATCTCCATATTGGGAGCAAGTTACAACCGGAGCACCACTAGACCATTTGATACAACCCTAAAAAGAAAAACAAAGATGTCGACAACACACTACAAAAAGTGCAAATCTAAATGCACAAAGTAAATAAATAATTTTAGGATAACTAGAAATGAAATAGGAATGGTGTACTTGCCCTGCTAAAGTTGATCGGGCCCTCAAAAAATCTGAACTAGTGTTGACCTCATTTTTGTGAGGTCTTTTCTT
>NW_018241268.1:0-2976 GCF_001263595.1 Phalaenopsis equestris
CACAAGCAGATCATCCTTAACAGATTTTTTTCATCAAATTCACGATAAAATTTTACTAATTGTAATGTGAAAGCATGGTGTATACATTTGAAAGAGACAATGCTAACTAAGATTAATATCAAATTTTAAATTAAGTTAATTACTAATTCCACTTAAAACAAAATTTTCCCGTTAACAATTAGTTTTTTAGGAAATTTTTAAGAAAATGGAAGAAAAATATAGGGTTTTCAATAATTGATAAAATTTATTTGATCTATAGATTATATAGATTTTTTTTAACTTACATTAGATTTGCTTAATGATTATTGTCAAATGAGGATGTCTCTTCTTCTAAATCTTCACATAGACTCAAGGACCATCTAGTTTTCCTTTTAAAATTAATGTTAATCTAAACCATGCAAAAGATTCCATAGAACTATTTTTCTCTTTATATTATGGCTTTTCGAACGCCATATTCTTATATTTTCAAAAGAATTGAGTGTTATCTCCATGTTCCATTAATTTCTTATTGAAATTGCTATATCATAGTTATTTTTAAACTATACTCATCTAAAATGCATTTAAATTACATTCAAGGTTAAGAAAATAAATTACAAAAATTTGAAAATATACTCAATTAGAAGATAATACTCATATCAGACTCTGAAGATAAATTTTTCTTCTCATGTTCTCCACTTGCACATGCACATGGTGTTCTTCTCACTCTCACTCACTCTACTCACTAACAGTTGGCTTAGATTAAGCCCTTTTGTTCTCCTTATGTCGAGAGACTGCACTTTATATTTTGTAGCTCTAATTTTTTCTTGTGCTAGCAATAAGACATTGTAGATGTAGTGTTGTGACACTTAAAAGACATCACATTGATGCTAAAAAAGTGACATTGCAACTCTATGATTTTTGGTCGCTATCTTAAATTTGAGGCTTTTAACACAATGACACACCGATGCTACAAGCACTATTGCTCTCTTATCTCAAATTTATTGTTCTATTAAATTCATACACAAACACCGGACAAAGACACCATGAAAGCACAAAATAATCTTATATTTAAAAAAAAAGATATAATTTTTATGCATTTTAATTACTTAACGACACCAAGCATCATAGCATGTGATAGCCATATTATCAGTGTAATTGAAAGCTCTTATAAGACATAGAAAAAAAGAAGTCTTCTTTGGTAGTTTACATTTTTTACTCTTCTTATCATCATTTTTTTTATTTACTCTCTTATATAGTTCAAGGTTGTTGCTTATTTCCACATGATGAAAAAGGTACATTTATTACTTGATTATTTTTTTTACTATAAATAAAATGTTGTGTTAAAGTAAACCGAATAAAAATAATCAAATATGTTGAAGAAAGTAGGTTGCATTAAGGTTCGCCTTACTTTAGGCAATTAAGAAGATGATGTCCCAAAACATTATAAAAGTGATGTTATAAGTTATATTGCTTCATATTTGAGGCATTAAATCACTATAAAATCTAATAATAAAAAATATCAATTTTATGATCCATTATAAGACTTAAATCACAACTTGTAGGGTTAAGTGGGAGCGTAGAATGTGTTTAACAAATGAACCATTAGGAGCCATTCTAGTATTCATATTATATGGAAACATATCAATTCATTTGTTTCCATTTAAGAATAGAGGTACCAATGATGAGGAATGCCTACTTTGAGTAAGACCTGGTGATAATGGTACGTAGATGAGCTATCCATGAGAATATAAAGATAACATGGATATATAAGATATATTATATTTCAACAACAATTTTAACATAAAAAAATATAATTAATATTTCTAATGAAATCACAGGAAAATCTAATAAGGGGAATTAACATTTCCAATGAACTCACTAAAAATTCTAATAAGTGGAATCAAGCTAGCTTCACCTTTCATTTCATACAAGTAACAACTTATGTTATTCAATCTAATATAATTTTTTAAAACAGCTTGTTATGTCCATATAAATATTAAAATAAACATTCATCTATAAGTTTTGTAAGGAAAAAAAAAACATTTCTTAGAACTTCATAATTCCATTGCATAATTGATGTTCATCTTATAACTTAAGATATATTCTAGATTATAATACATCAAATGCTTCTCTATTTGCATAAATAGAAAGCAGAGAGATAGGCATGGGAGCCTCGTAATTATATCTTTGCTTCAAATTTTGAACATCTCACCTTGAAAAAAGAATCTATCTAAATAAATATTTTCATAATAATCAATATCTTTCTTCATTAACTCCACCTTAATTGAAGTTATTGTTGGTAATATTTCTTTTCATATTTAAATAATAAAGTTAAGTTGAATCTTTTTAAATCCAAATGATAATCATGATGGTAAGTATTCTCTTCCATAAAAAGGTTTTAAGGTGATTTGATTGGCAATAAACTAAGTGAAATTGGATTGCTTTTATTTTGTTATTTAATTTAATGAAAGGTCACTAAACTGACTGACAAAGATTGGATATTTCTAACTTATTTTTTTTTTTGCATAGTGTGAAATGTGACTCAATGGAAAATTGATTAGTATAAACTTCAAGAATGTCCTCGTAGAATTTATAAAAAGATGTTACTATACTATTCTTTTTCTCATTAAAATTTATGGCTTATCTAGGAACTTGTTATTGTGATATCTGCATTTAATATTTTTTTGCCATTGTTTATTAATTGCATTTTGGAATTAAACTTTATGAACATAACTTTTATTTATATGCCACACTAATAAATGTCTCAAATAATAAACACATACAAAATGATCTAGATGACAACTGAGTAACTAGCTTATGTTGACTTCGAAGAGGAATTCTATTTCAATAAATTTAGAAATAGATTATTTGATTTACTAATAAAAAAAATATTATTTAAAAATAGTTCCCTTTTTAAAGTTTAAGCTATAAAAATTTGAGATGATAAAAAATGACAAACTTTATGATGATATATATTCGAGGAGGCTAACTATAAAG
>NW_018241269.1:0-448 GCF_001263595.1 Phalaenopsis equestris
GTGCCAATAATAGGTGATCAAAGGGGAAGGAGATTTCTAGCAACCAACCAACACTAGAGCTATGTCGATGATCAGGCAACATATGGAGCGTGTCAAAGTACCAGTTTAGTTTGCCCCTAATAGTGCTTTTACCTGAAAAAATTTTGAGGTAATACCCCCGACAAAGCTAAGTGTTCCTCATATGGATTCCTACAATGGTAAAAGCGATCTGACCAATCACTTGGCCTCTGTCTAATTGTCAGTCGACATACTACAGATTATCGATACAATTAAGAGTCATATTTTCCAGAAGAAACTCAAGGATTCATCTCTTTGTCGGTTCTTCAATCTAATCCAGTTGGTATCATTCCAATCGTTGTAGAGTTCTAAAAATTCTTTCATCAACATGCAGAAGCCAAGGAACTGGTCTCAGGCTTTGCTTTAGATAAAGAATGGTGAGAACGAGAGT
>NW_018241270.1:0-449 GCF_001263595.1 Phalaenopsis equestris
GTGCCAATAATAGGTGATCAAAGGGGAAGGAGATTCCTAGCAACCAACCAACACTAGAGCTATGCCGATGATCAGGCAACATATGGAGCGTGTCAAAGTATCAGTTTAGTTTGCCCCTAATAGTGCTTTTACCTGAAATTTTTTTTGAGGTAATACCCCCGACAAAGCTAAGTGTTCCTCATATGGATTCCTACAATGGTAAAAGCGATCTGACCAATCACTTGGCCTCTGTCTAATTGTCAGTCGACATACTACAGATTATCGATACAATTAAGAGTCATATTTTCCAGAAGAAACTCAAGGATTCATCTCTTTGTTGGTTCTACAATCTAATCCAGTTGGTATCATTCCAACCGTTGTAGAGTTCAAAAAATTCTTTCATCAATATGCAGAAGCCAAGGAACTGGTCTCAGCCTTTGCTTTAGATAAAGAATGGTGAGAACGAGAGT
>NW_018241271.1:0-630 GCF_001263595.1 Phalaenopsis equestris
GTAAAAGAAATTTGTAATTTTGAAGTATTAAAAATGATAAAAGATTCATTTAAAAAGAAAAGAATTAAACTTTACGAAATTTTTAAGTTAATATAAATTGGCTAAGTGAAGAAATGTAAAAAGTTTTTAACTTTAAGAAGAGGATAGTGAAGTTCAAAATCATTAAAGACTATCCAGATGTAGTAATCCTGACATATATTAAAAAAATAAAGAGAAGAAAAGAAAGAAAGAAAAGAAAAAGAGGATTAAAATGATCCTAAAAAGAAAAGAAAAAGAAAAATATATATATATGGGGAGATGTTTGAGAAGATGCCTAATTAAAAATTGGCTTCTCTTGAATCAACTTAAGGAAAAAAGACTTGAACACATTTTCTAAATTTTTTATTTGAATGTTAACTTAATTATTAATAAAGTTTTATGAAGTTCTTTTTCATATGAATTTGCTAAGTGACTTTAATATAACAAATTGTAATTTTTTTGAAAGAAATAGAGGATCAGAAATCTTAGACTTAATTATTGAATATTTTTACACCTTTAGCATTAACTACAGTTGTTTTGAATTTTTCTTAAGTTATATTATTATATTTAGAGAACTAAAATATGGAAAAACTAAAATATGGAAGTCTAACA
>NW_018241271.1:658-997 GCF_001263595.1 Phalaenopsis equestris
AGTTAAGGTCTTTATCATAAGTCATACTTTTTTATGTAGTAAAGGACAAGCTTAAGGACAAGTAACATGTAAGTTTGGGGGATTTTGATACACCAAAAATATATGCATTTTTAGACCAATATTTTAGACCTATTTTTAATGATATTGTACTCAACATTTCTCATCTCTATTATGTTTTCTTGCAGGTTATTGATTTTTATGTTTTCTTGCAGGTTATTGATTTTTAAGGCTTAAAGCAAAAAGAATGAAATTTGGAGTCAAAATGACGTTTTTAAAGAAATGCTTAGCGCCAAGGGCAGCGCCGACTGCGCAGAACAAATTAACGCGGAGATTTTTTAC
>NW_018241272.1:0-257 GCF_001263595.1 Phalaenopsis equestris
CTGTAGCTGCCTATTAGTACTTGATGCTATGCATGCGGGTTTTCTTTAAGGTGTGTTGTCATGTGGATTAAAGTGGACACCTCTTTTCGCTTTGCTGGAGTTGAATTCTCTGAGATGTTTTATGACAATATGACTTTTGTTGTGCTAAGTGTTTCCTTTTCTTCTCCACTTTGCATTTATCACTTAATTTTTGGGGATGCTTCTATACTAATTGTTGAGTAAAGGTATACAATTTAACATTCTCTTTTTTAGGTTTT
>NW_018241273.1:0-258 GCF_001263595.1 Phalaenopsis equestris
CTGTAGCTGCCTATTAGTACTTGATGCTATGCATGTGGGTTTTCTTTAAGGTGGGTTGTCATGTGGATTAAAGTAGACACCTCTTTTCGCTTTGCTGGAGCTGAATTCTCTGAGATGTTTTATGACAATATGACTTTTGTTGTGCTAAGTGCTTCCTTTTCTTCTCCACTTTGTCATTCATCACTTAATTTTTGGGGATGTTTCTATACTAATTGTTGAGTAGAGGTATACAATTTAACATTCTCTTTTTTAGGTTTT
>NW_018241274.1:0-64153 GCF_001263595.1 Phalaenopsis equestris
TTTTTGAAAATTGGGAATGTTTAGAGATGATTTTGAAGCCCTAACCAATATATGGGGATGTAACTAAAAATCAATTTAGGTCTTTGGGGCTTTCCTTCGAAGGTTCAGTAGGGTTTATGGTTCTAGGATTTTACCTAAGGTGTACATGATTGAGTTTTCCTGTCATCCTTTTTTCATTTTTTTATGTTGAGAGATTTAAAAGGTTACTGCAACTATTTTAGCAAGATATATGGAAGCTTTCATTGAATAGAGAGGATCGTAATATATTGTAAGGACCGATTTACTGGAGTTTGAGTTTTTTTTACCTCTTGCACTATTTTCCTTTTTATGTCTATTACAAAAGTTCTTGTACTTTCTTTTCCCTTGCATCATTTTCAATCTAATTTTCATGATTTAAGACATGTGGTATTAGTGATATGATGCAAACTGACATGATTTGTCTACTTTAAATACCAAATTTAAGTTTTTCCTTATATATCATGATTTTATGCTTGTGGAAGGTTTCTTGGTGATATTTTAAAGGTTATAGGAATTGAGTGTACTTCACAGAGCTTAAACACGAAGTCGCCAAATTAAGAGGGCTGGTGTAATCCTGAGTGTAATTGCAACAATTCCTTTGTAGGCAGACATAATTAGCTACACGATGGCATAAATATGCTTGACCTAGTGTAGCTATTCTAGTTCGAGCCTGACCTAGTGTAGTTATTCCAGTTCGGGCATGGCAACACCACCGTTTGTCCATAAGAACTTTTTTGAAAATTTGGAATGTTTAGAGATGATTTTGGAGCCCTAACCAATATATAGGGATGTAACTAAAAATCACTTTAGGTCTTTCCTTCGAAGGTTCAGTAGGGTTTATGGTTCTAGGATTTTTACCTAAGGTGTACATGATTGAGTTTTCCTGTCATCCTTTTTTCATTTTTTTATGTTGAGAGATTTAAAAGGTTACTGCAACTATTTTAGCAAGATATATGGAAGCTTTCATTAAATAGAGAGGATCATAATATGTTGTAAAGACCGATTTACTCGAGTTTGAGTTTTTTTTACCTCTTGCAATATTTTCCTTTTTTATGTCTATTACAAAAGTTCTTATACTTTCTTTTCTCTTGCATCATTTTAAATCTAGTTTTCATGATTTAAGACATGTGATTTTCTCAATATCTTTTCTTATGAATTTTGTTCCTTAGATGCCTCTTCTATGCTTGGATTTCATATGTTGATTGATTAACTTTTCAGCCTTAATTTACTTCTAATTTGAAAAAATACATTGAGTGCACTTCACAGAGCTTAAACACAAAGTCACCAAATTAAGAGGGCTGGTATAATCCTGAGTGTAATTGCAACAATTCCTTTGGAGGTAGACATAATTAGCTACACGATGGCATAAATATGCTTGACCTAGTGTAGTTATTCCAGTTCGGGCATGGCAACACCACCGTTTGTCCATAAGAACTTTTTTGAAAATTTGGAATGTTTAGAGATGATTTTGAAGCCCTAACCAATATATGGGGATGTAACTAAAAATCACTTTAGGTCTTTGGGGCTTTCCTTCGAAGGTTCAGTAGGGTTTATGGTTCTAGGATTTTTACCTAAGGTGTACATGATTGAGTTTTCCTGTCATCCTTTTTTCATTTTTTTATGTTGAGAGATTTAAAAGGTTACTGCAACTATTTTAGCAAGATATATGGAAGCTTTCATTGAATAGAGAGGATCGTAATATATTGTAAGGACCGATTTACTGGAGTTTGAGTTTTTTTTACCTCTTGCACTATTTTCCTTTTTATGTATATTACAAAAGTTCTTGTACTTTCTTTTCCCTTGCATCATTTTCAATCTAATTTTCATGATTTAAGACATGTGGTATTAGTGATATGATGCAAACTGACATAATTTGTCTACTTTAAATACCAAATTTAAGTTTTTCCTTATATATCATGATTTTATGCTTGTGGAAGGTTTCTTGGTGATATTTTAAAGGTTATAGGAATTGAGTGTACTTCACAGAGCTTAAACACGAAGTCGCCAAATTAAGAGGGCTGGTGTAATCCTGAGTGTAATTGCAACAATTCCTTTGTAGGCAGACATAATTAGCTACACGATGGCATAAATATGCTTGACCTAGTGTAGCTATTCTAGTTCGAGTATGGCAACACCACCGTTTGTCCAGAAGCACTATTTTAAAAAATTTGGTTTGTTTATAGATGATTTTGAAGCCCTAAACAACATATGGAGATGTAATTAAAGATCACTTTAGGTCTTTGGGGTTTTCCTTCTAAGGTTCAGTAGCGTTTATGGTTCTAGGATTTTTACTTAAGGTGTACATGATTGAGTTTTCCTGTCATCCTTTCTTCATTTTTTTATGTTGAGAGAATTAAAAGGTTAGTGTAACTATTTTAGCAAGATATATGGAAGCTTTCATTAAATAGAGAGGATCATAATATGTTGTAAAGACCGATTTACTCGAGTTTGAGTTTTTTTTACCTCTTGCAATATTTTCCTTCTTTATGTCTATTACAAAAGTTCTTGTACTTTCTTTTCTCTTGCATCATTTTAAATCTAGTTTTCATGATTTAAGACATGTGATTTTCTCAATATCTTTTCTTATGAATTTTGTTCCTTAGATGCCTCTTCTATGCTTGGATTTCATATGTTGATTGATTAACTTTTCAGCCTTAATTTACTTCTAATTTGAAAAAATAGAAAGTTAATATTCCTTATGATCTTAGACTTTTAGCTATTTCCTAGAATGCCTTAATTTACTTCTAATTTGACAGAATAGAAAGTTAATATCCCTTATGATCTTAGACTTTTAGCTATTTCCTAGAATAATAAGTAGGTTATATTGCAATTAGAAAATTATAACCAAGATGACGGAGTACAAGATTCCTATGAAATGCTATATGGTTAATTCTTCTTAAATGTAATATGGTTTCCATCATTTCTTACGACCTAGACATAGGCTAAAGAGGCCATGCCACAAATTATCAATAATAACATGAGATTTCATAAGAAAAATATCAAGAAATCACTAGATTGATGTCATATGAATATGAAAATTTCATCTTTAAATAACTCCAACAAAACTTAGTTTAGTTTTCTTCTTTCTACATTAGAATTTTAAAATCTTTAATATTTGTAAATTGAACCTTCAAACTAGGCTCAAAAGTTTAATAAACTAGTACTTGTTCTGCTAGAAATACTTTGACAATTTTCTTCATAGGATGAATATGCTGATATTTTTATCTTTATATTACTTGATTGATAAGTATGCTTGCATGATTTACTAATTTGCCTCCTAAAATGTTTTATATATTATGTTTTTGGCACTGTAACACGGGTAATGAGTCAAAATTTTCTAACTTTTAGAGATTTTTATTTAAAAAGATTAAGAGTTTTGGTTTGACTTGTATCTTATTTTCTTATTCATTTATCTTTTAAATATAATTCTAATCTATTTTTATTTTTAAAAGACATATTAAAATTGGAAAAAAAATTGTTGGCATATTTTTCAATTCAGCTGTTGAGTTGTGCCAATATTTTTCTTTCCTTTTTTATTTTATTTTACTTTTTTACATTTAATATTTTAGAAAAATGATCCCCATTAATACGCCTATCTTTATAAGTCTTGGAGTAGTTTAGGTGAATTATTGTCTTTCGATCCTAAAGTTTAAAAAAAAAACTAAAAGAAAATTCAATACATTCAAAAACTTTGAAGGGACACTTAAAAATAACAAACCCTCAAGAATACCATCATAAGTATCTTAGTGAGCATTCACCCAATCGATAGCCATAATTCACATGTGTCTTAAGCACCTATCATAGAAGCCCTTACATTTGAACTTAAGTCGGAGATTATCCTAATGATTCATACCATCCAGTTTGGGTGATCACACATAAAAGACCCATGCCTCTATTTGTATAGTTTCTTAAAACTATGTACCACCTTAAAGTTTAGCGGTGTCTCCAATGCTGTTGTTAGATTAAAGTTATTCCCTTTCTCAATGAAGGATGAATTCATGTGATGATTATACTCCATAACATTAAGATTAATCAATACATGGAGAAACTTTACCTAAAAATTCCAGTCCCAACACTTTCCTCCGTTTAAGACGGCCAAACTTATGAAAGACATCTTGTCCTTTACTCAATTAGATGAAGAGAATATTTATTAAGCCTGTGATAGGTTAAAATAATTTCCTAAGGAATGCCCACATCATGTCATACCTAACTGGTTGATTGTTCATACATTCTACAATGGACTGGTAGGATCTTTGAGATTAATTATAGATGTTGTAGTTGTCAAAACCATGTGAGGAGGCCTACTCAATAGTTGAGAAAATGGCTACATATAAATTTTAGTTGTCAAAACCATGTGAGGAGGCCAACTCAATAGTTGAGAAAATGGCTACATATAAATTTTAGTTGCTATCCAAAAAAGTCACTGAGGGCTAGTGGGCATAAAACAAAAGTATTATCTATCCTAGCCTCACAAATTACTGATAAATCTAAGAGACTATACAACTTAGGAATGAATTTTCTGTAAGGATCCCTACCCATTGATGAGATAGCTGATGGACTAGTAGGTGATTCTAGTACCAATTCCTAGATGTAATATGAAATAAGTTCAATCACCCCTATTCTAAAACCTACAAGCTAGACTAGATGAACTACCTAAAATTTAAATAGAATAATAATAAAAAAACCATATGTGGGAGAGCACCTGAACGAATCCTACAAGTAATTATAGCAACCAGAGTAGTGAGAAATTTTGAACAACATACACCTTGGACTTGTTTCAAATTCCTAAATTAGGAAGGATGAATTTTTTTTGGAAGATTTGATTATAAACACGGGGAACCAATTACAAAACCAAGCTGCAACCATGATAAACGAAAAGGGGCAGTTAGTTAACAACCTAAGCAATGGATCCCTATGGATGCTACCCAATCACATAGAAGTGAATCTATAGAAGACGATAGGGAGCAAGTTAAAGTTATGAGACTAAGAAACAAAGAGGATTTGGATGAAACATTTAGAAAGGAGATCAATCCTGCAAAGTTAGATCCTAAGCTTGAAGAATCTAGTCAATACATAACCACAAACTTAAGAATACATGACTCACACCCTAGAGAGGAATAAAAGAAACCATGCCATGCAATTGGTAGGTTAAATACAAATATGCAGTAAGAAGAGTTAGTTTGCGTAGTTCTAGATAAAAAAAAATAGCTTTATGAACTACAATTTGAATCAACTCTCAGCATAACTTCCGGAAGACTGTTATCAAATTTAGTGTGAGCATTTGCAATAAATTCTAAAATGTGAGGATTTAGTGAGAACTTTAGGACAAAAAAAAGATTGTGCTATTGGTTGGGAATTAAAGAAATAGAAATTTAGTCATGAAGGAATAATTTTAGGTATTAATCGACTATAGAACAAGTTAAGGATGTTAAACCAAGTGTTACCTTGTGAGGTAGCATTTTCTATTCAATTGAGCATGCTTTTGCTTTACATTTAAACTTCAAAATTTACTTTGATTTTGCTTTGAATTACTTTGAGCATGTTTGATTGCTTTCCTTAGCAAGTTTCATGTTAGTTTTGGTGGAATCTTTACCTAAGTTGATGGGAATTATGAAATTTGAGTTTATCATGCTAATGCCTTCATGAAAATTGATTATTTTTTTTTGGATTGTTTTATTTTACACTCATTGATCTCCATGTGTTGTGGTTTTTGTATGATGTGTTTTCTGATTTAGATACAAAATTATTGCATGTTAGATTCTTTTCTCCTTTCATATGACATGTATAGGATAGTAAATAAGTTCTTGGGTGGGATTTAGGAATGTTAACTTGTTTAAGAGTAATTCATGTATTAAAGCTATCATCTATATTTTTTAGTAGTGACTCATGATGGACAACCTTGTAATTTGACTAGATTAGGTAAAAGACTAATTAGAAATGTAAATAATCATTAAATGGGGGTTAGAATTTAGTTTCAAATAACTAAATCCTTGACTTTAATAACTTCTATATGAACCTTAAGAAGTCTTAGTGCAATTACAAAAATATAATTAAAGTATAAGTAGTTAATCAGAGATACTTTAAGCCTTTTAATTCTTAACTCAATAATTTAATTGAGTAATCACATTTGAATGGACTATAATCTATTAGAATTCACTTTAAGAAGTATTTAAGAATTATTATGGGAGATAATGTAATCAATTTCCTTAAAAGAAACGTGTTCAATGAGATAAAGTAATTCTCAATGGAATTGAAAATAAAAAAGAGAAGAGCAAAAGGAAATAAGAAATTATGAAGGGCCCGAACAAAAAGATCAAAATAAGTGACTAACCCCCTATGAAGAAGCTTGAGGTGAACTTAAAATCAAAAAAATTGTGTCTAAGTCATTTCCTAATTGATAAAACTTAAGAATTTTTTAAGAAATTTCTTATGATATTATATTCATGAAAAATTTAATTGATTTTAGGTTGGTTAGTTGAGTAATAATCGATTGAAAAATGTCTATTCGAAATGAAAATAATTCAAACACCAAACTCATAATTTTGAGATATTCTTATGCTAAAAAAGTGGGGATTTAAAAAAGGAGCTACGTTATTAGAACATAATAAAATTTCAACCCTGAAATGAAATTTGAACTTCTTCATTACACTTATATCATTTTATTAGAGAATCAGGAAGTCTCATCCGACAACTACAAACATAATTAAGTAGTAGATGGATAGGTGATTATTTGAGACATGGAATCAATAAGTTTAGTGGAGTTAATGAGGTGAATATTCATGGGATTTCTTCAATTTACATACCATATTTTCTTCCAAATTTATCATAATTTTATACTTTTGGAACATTTCTTTGTGGTATTTTATAGGTTACAGGTGTAGAGCGTGTTTCATGAAGTCAAAACATGAAGTTATTAAATTGAGAAGATCACTGTAATTAACCTGACTCCTAGTGTAATTACGTCAGTTCCTTTATTAGGACAACATAATTACATTATATTAATGTGTAAATATGTGTGTCTTGGTGTATATATGCCATTTCAGGCAAGCAACCCTGTCGTCTATCAAGATGCATGTTTTGAAAAATTTTGTATGCTTCAAGAAATCTTTGAATCCCTAAGCTACATATGAAGATGTATGAAGACCTAAAGATCACATTTGGTCTTTGAAAGGATTTTTATCTAGGGTTTGGAAGAGTCGTTGTGGCTATTGGGTTTCTTCATATGTTTAACTCGAGAGGGTTTTACTGTTTTCTTCTTTTTCACATTTTTATGTTGAGAGTTTAGAAAGGTTTTGTGAAGAGTGAGTGCAGTTGTATAAGAGAGATATATGGAAAATTTCATTAAACAGAGAGGTTCATGTTGTATTACAATGATCAATTGGCTCGGATTGAGCTTTTTATACCTCTTGGATTCTTTTCCTTTTTGTGGTCGTAATCAAAGTTGTCATGATTTCTTTCTCAAGTATTATATTTAATATTATTTTTGCATTTCAGTGATGTCAGACATGTGGCTTTATCATTATATTATCCAATGGTTTTTTTCCCTAGACATCTTTTATTGGCTAGGATTTTATATGTTGATGTTAACTCTCTCACCTTAATTTACGTTGAATCAAACTAAAAAAAAATTTAAATTCCCATGTGATCTAGAAATTCTAACCATAATTTATAAAAAAAAGTTAGTTAAAACATAATAGCCTAGTGTAATAAACATATTATCATTAGAAATTTGTAACTTTGATAAGGAACTAGTGGATTCTTATGAAACATTGCATGGTTATGTCCTAATAAATGTAGTATGGTTTCCAATATTTCTTATGACTTATTAATAGGCTAAAGAGGAGATGTCCTTGGTTGTCCACAATAATTTGGCATTTCATAGGAAGAACATTAGGAAATCACTCAATCACTATCATAAGAGTAGGAACTTTTCATCTCTTAAATTTTTAACAAAACCTAGTTTAGTTTTTTTTTCTACACTAGGATTTTCAAAATCTGAACCTTCAATCCAGGATCAATAGTTTAGTGAATTAGAACTTCTTTGGTTAGAAATATTTTGATGATTTTTCTTGTGGAATCTATACATTGACCTTTATTCATATATTACATGATTGATATGTATACTTGTGTGATTGATCAGCCTAACTCATAATTGATTTTGGGCATCAATTATCAAATGAAAATCAATCCCTAATCAGCTAGAAATCTATAAAAAAAAATTAAAATAAGTTTAAAATAAGTAAAGCACCTAGCAAAAAAAATACACTCATAATTACACAGTAAAATGAGTAACATCCACATCCACATCCACATCTCTTAATAGTGTAAAAGAACCCATAGAAACAATCAAATTTACTCAAATTTCAACAAATATAAATCTACATTTGCAAAAATTATCCAAAATATATGTATCAATATAAAAAATAAAAAAAATATTCAAAATGAGACAACTCTATGGATACAAAAAAAAATTAAAATAAGTAAAGCACCTAGGAAAAAAAAAATACACTCATAATTACACTGTAAAATGAGTAACATCCACATCCACATCCACATCTCATAATAGTGTAAAAGAACCCATAGAAACATTCAAATTTACTCAAATGTCAACAAATATAAACCTACATTTGCAAAAATTATCAAAAATATATGTATCAATATAAGAAATAAAAAAAAAATTCAAAATGAGACAACTCTATGGATACAAAAAAAATAAAAATAATTAAATAAATAAATAAATTAATTAATTAATAATCATCCTGATGGCCATCATCATCCTTATTATCCTTCTCATCGTCCTCGTCCTAAATCATGTTGATCACAAGTATCATACCATATTAAAATTCTTACTAGTGTTGTAGCTCATGAATGGATGCCACAAAGCTCTCGAATCCGTGATCCTAAGCATGGTCTCTCTCCCTCATTCTAAACTACATGTCACACATATCAACAACGTACTTGGCATGGAACTTCTTGATGAATGTGAAAACAAGCCTAACCACTTTAACATAAATTAATGATGTCCTCTAACTACAATGGGAGTGATATGTCCAATAAATAAATCCTTGAGTTCTAATACGGTACACCCAACCATTCTTCCTCCCTTTGATAGCCTCCATCTAGATCTCAAAGTCTGACTCAATAGACGATTAATCACTAGAGCTAGCGAGCCCAGCTAGGTGGTGACTCCAGGCATCATTTAGGTGCACATACACATCCTATAAAAAAAATTATAAAAGTTAATTTAGATTTGAATAAATAAGTCTGTTAATGAATTTCATAATTCAAAAATAAATCTATTAAAATGACATTGACGCGACAAGATTTGTCGTCAACCCACTACTAGTTTAACTAACGCTGATGAGTGTATTCATAAAACTTAACAGTAGTGGACTCCTATCACAGTCACTACTCATGCCAACACATAGAAATTTTAATACAAAAAGAAATTACAAATGTAAAAGTAACACATTTAGTAAAGCTCTCTATCATCCACTTATACATGGTATGGGGGATCAAATCATTGGTGTGTAAGGAGCTCCTCAAGCCACCAAAAGTCAAGGCCCAATTTTATTGAGTTGTCTACCTCTTCCTAAGATAGTTAGTAGTGGCCAAAGATCTAGATAAATCCACCCAAATATCCTCTCTAATCAACATGGGCCTTTCCCCGTGCTTGTGGATCATACTGCACATACCTCGTAGACAATTCTGCCGACAGTCCTTAAAGTTGTATGAAATCCATTGACAATGATGAGCAACCCAATAGAAGTCTTTCTACAAAAAAATAAAAAAAAATAGAAAATATTTATTCTTTAAAAAAAACATAAAATGATAAATGTTAAAACTTTTTTAGTAATTATCTAAAACTCTCAAAATTGCATGTCTCAAACCTCTATCAAGATGTTCTTCCATGATAGATATGGAACATCATACAAAATATTGATGATCTCCATAATCGTGTGAACAAGTTTTGTGGATGGATAAAAAATAAAAAAAAAATAGCTATAATAGATGGGAAATAATACAAATTAATATAACCTAAAATCTTATAAATCTTCATGTATCTTTATGCGACGATGTTTAGAGGTGATGTCCACCATAACAAGAGGTACATGAAAGGAGGGTCCTACTCAAAATTAGGTTTGAGGTGGTATATGAGACCTTCAAGGGCAAGGAAGGTCTTTGAAATTAGAGGTGGTGTTTCCAGACTGAAGAGCACTTTTGTGGCAATTGTAGTGGTGACCATCTAATGTGTGAAAATATTACATGAATTTATTTATGTTTTGTACATCTTTATGGATGAATTTACACTTTAAATATAGATATTTTTATATTTTTCTTGCAGGTATAACATGATTAGATGTGGAACAAATTAGAAAAGATATGGAGTGAAAAGGAAGGGAAACATAGCAAAGAGGCAATATAGTGGGGTGGGGTCGTATCGCCAGACTTCTAGGGCGCCTAGGTGCCAGTCCCAACACATGTAAACCTAGAGGATAGTGTCTAAGTGCCATCCACTTGGAAATCATGCCAAATATGTAAAGGCCATGGCCTTGGCGCCAGACTAATTGGACACCTAGACACCGAGGCTAAATGCTAGTTCCCGATAGATCGGTACCTAGATGTCAGCTCCTTGTCACCAAGGTGCCAAAAACTATATGGGGAAATTTCAACAGTTTGACCCACTGATCCCGATTTTCTATATATATAGATGCAAAATGCGATATATGCAATTATATGATTAATTTCCTTAATAGTTAATCTTAATTTGCAACAGAGCCAAAAAGCTTGATCCAAAACAAAAACTCAGTAAATCTTTCACATGAAGCAAACAAGAATGCAGTTATATTATTTTAATATGGGATACTATATAAGTATATATATCATAATCAAGTAATATAGAACTTTTTGATTAAGTCCCGAATATTAAATCCACAGGGAGGACTAATTTTAGATAACAAAATTTACTTAACAAATTCTACTTTGCAAAATATTCTTACTCAAACTATAAATGTTATAATAGGAAATGAAAGTTCAAATCTTTTTATATTTTTTGATAATTGAAAGTAAAGTAAGCAACTAATTAACTTAACTAAAATACTTGTAAGATGAAGGCAATATTAATAGAATATATTTTTCCTTATCATGAATCAGTAATAAATATAAAAATTATGTTGTGAAATTATGCTAAATGTGTTGTACCAAATAAGAGCAATAATATTCTTTACCCTTACTAGAGATGCTATAAAAACATTGGTTAATCTATAGTTTAACTAGTTTTGAAGATAGGCTAGGTAGGGAAGTTACTAGCTCTCACTATAGAGTTCCCTCTTCTCCTTCCATCTGGGGGATAACATCTTGTATCAAAACTTAAAATTCAAAACTTAAAATTATAAATCATATTGGAGGCTTTAGTTTGACACTCTAAAGTCCTCTAATTATACACCCTTTAAAATATATTTTCCTATTTATTTGCACTCAAGCCAATGAACTACATTCTCATTCATGAAATCAATATGTGATTCCAATCATTTGTTGACTGAGACAATACCATCTCGGATCTTACATGTTCTTACAACAGGTATTGACATCTTAATTGGCCAAATCAAGAAGTAAATGAAGTGCAAGATTTTAAATCATCACAACTTCTTCCAATATTGAAGTCTAATACTTCACACTACTCCTTTAGATATTTAATTACTTATCATTTTAAGGAAAAATATAAGGAAAACTACTCAGAATTAATTGAGAAAACACAACCACACATGAGTTTAAAAGTGAAAATCATGCACACTAACATGAAATCTAAATTAAAACCAAGTGTAGACACAAAGATAAACACTTATCTCAAATTCTCTTCACCAAATGTCTTGAAGTTCCTTTAAATTCTCTTCCTTCTCTCACAATAGAAACTAACTCTCAAAATAAAATCAAATAAAATAAAGGTGGCTGGTGGCGGCGGTGACAATGATGACCTGTAAAGTTTGATGGATGGATGGCCTCTTCTCTTGGAAAATTTAAGTCTTTTCTTATTAAAATCTAAGGGATTTCTTGGTGTCTCTTCCTAAGGGATTCCTTGGTGTCTCTTCAAAAAGGTGTCTTCATTCATTGAATCTTCTAGAAGTTGCCTCCTCAAAAGCCAATTAATGCCAATTGAATAAATCGAAGGGATGCCTCAAGACTAATATCTCGTATCAAAACCTAAAACTATAAATCAAATTGGGGGTTTTAGCCTGTCACTCTACAGTCCTCAATTCTACACCCTTTAAAATATATTTTCATCTTTATTTGCACTCAACCCCATGAACTACATTCTCTTTAATGAAATTAATATGTGATTCCAACCATTTGTTGACAAAGATAATACCATCTCATATCTTAAATGTTCTTACGACAGGTACTAACATATTAATTGCTCAAATCAAGAAGTAAATGAAGTGCAATGTTTCAAGTCATCACAATATTTTTCAACATTGAAGTATAATACTTCACACAACTCCTTTAGATATTTAATCACTTATCATTTTAAGGAAAAAAATAAAAAAAACTACTCAGAATTCATGAAGAAAACACAGCCACACATGTGTGTAAAAGTAGAAATCATGCACACAAACAAGAAATATAAATTAAAACCAAGTGTAGACACAAATATAAACACTTATCTCAAGTTCTCTCCACCAAATGTCTTGAAGTTCCTTTGAATTCTCTTTCTTCTCTCACAATACAAACTAACACTCAAAATAAAATAAAATAAAATAAAGGTGGCCGGCAGCGGCGTTGATGGGCTATAAAGTTTGATGGATGGCTGGCCCCCTCTCTTGAAAAATCAAAGCCTTTTCTTATAAAAATCCAAGGTGTGCCTTGATGTCTCTTCAAAAATGGGTATCCATTCAATGAATTTTCTAGAAGTTACCTCCTCATAAGCCAGTTGAATGAATTTTTGTGTCAATGGGCTATTTCCCATATTTTTAACAAATGTTGCTTCTAACACCTCTTCAAAAATCAATTCAAATTAAATAATTCATCAAGTAATTACTTCTGGCGGTACTTGGCGCTTAGGCGCGGAGCCTCTGGCTCTTAGGCGTTAGACTGGGTGCTTAGGAGCCCCAGTTCATTTTTGCACTTTCTTCAGTTTTGCTCTAAATTTGACCCTTTTTCACTCTTTTTAGCATTTTTCATCTATTTGATTATACCTGCAAGAAAAAAACACACAAATACCTTTCATTAAAGTGCAATATCTTCAAAATAGGTATAAAAATGTGTATAAAAATATTATATATTTTAGGCGTATCACTCACTTCTTCAATGCATCATTTGGGTAGACTGAAGGAAATTTGAACAGAGTATTTTGGAGGCTATTTAAAAATATGATTAAAAAAACTATTGAAAGAAACAAAGGATTCAGAAGTGCTACTAATCTTAGAAGAGTTATCTTTAGAGTAGAAGGCTTGCTTTAGGGTAAAGAGAGCAATTCTACAGTAGGGAATTGGTGAGGAACTGAGTGTGAAAGTGAGGAGAGTCTACAAAAGAGCTGCAAGGGCTTTGGTGGAGCATTCTCAAGGCTATATTGAGGGAGAAAGATTAGTGATCTTGTGTTAAATGTATTGTATTTTCTAGAAACACCTTGATATGTGGATTCTACTAATTTTAATGAAGTTTTGAGGTTTTTTCTTTATGTTTTTGGAGTAATCTCTCTACCTTTTCATTGTGGTGTTGGAGTGTGATGTGTAAGAATGTGAAAATGGTTTTAAATTGTCTTTAATATGTTAATGTGATGATTTTCCTTCTGCATTTCATTTACTTATCACTCCCATAATGACTCGGGAGAGTTATGGCATGAACAACTAGGAAGCTCACATTGAACTATAAAGTATGAAGCAAAGGTACACTATAGGGAGAAGCAAATGTTAGGGAGATAATCGTTGATGGGTTCAAAGTGGGGATTATGGAATTAAGTCCACTTTAACCAAACTTTTTTATGCTGTCGGAAGAGGGTAAAGAAGAGAATTGCTCCTATTTGTCATTAGCCACATTTTAATTTACGTTTTCTCATTTTCTACACTCCACTACTATAACTGCATGGGAAGGTAGCTTCATCACTTGATTATAATCAATTTAACTAGGATAATTAGAATATCTATAGGAGTAAATAATAAACTTATATAAATTGCTATTGGAAGTGTCAACACAACATAATTACTTTTAACTTCAAACTAAGGTCAAATTAAATTGGCTAGAACCTTTTTTTCTAAATTTGATAACCTCATTCTCTGTGAGATCAACATTTCACAGTAAAAAAAATCTGATACTAATTTGACTATGCACTTGTGTAAGCCCTTGAGCATTGAAGCATTTGTCAATGGTCACCATCATAGTCATTCCAACATGTAGGGTGAAGCATAAAATAGTCTACTTAATTCTTTTAACAAATGTGGAGACATATGATTTTTAAGGATCGTTTTGATCAAAACTGCCATTTGATTTTATTTGTAATAAAAAATAGGATATATCAAAATCACAAAAGTAAGAAATGGAAAAGATCAAAATAACAAAAGTGAGAAAAAGGAAACCTTTAAAAAATAAAAGCAAATGTTAAAAAATCATACAAAAAGTACAGGTAGAAGGAGAATAGAAGTAAATGCAAAGTAAGTATAAGCATGAATAAAGTTGAGTAAATAGAAGAAACATCAAAATAACCAGTGGAAGAAAAAAAAATAGAACTAAAAGAAGTTGAAATACAAGGAAATAAAAAATTGATACTACGTACCCATTTTATTATTTTTCATTTGATGAGTCATGAATAGACGATGAATTTAAAATTTTGCATTTATATCGTCATCAAACAAACAAAATGTGAATAACTTCCTCAAAAGCTTAGTAGCATCCTGTATGGTAATCCCTTACTCAAAAGAATCAAAGAGATTACAAAAATCTAACATTTCCTATTCCTAATGAATAGGTTTAAAAAGTCTTTGTATCTCACTAATCACTCAAAGTTTAGTCTTGATAAACACTGCCTTATTAAGTTTGTCAAATTTAAGTTAATATACCTGACTATTTGATGCTCAAGAATGAATGGATAAAACTTTACATATATGTCATTTAATTTAAATTCAGTTATATTGTATAAATTTATTATTTTGATTACTCAATTAAGAACATATATAAATCACTCATAGTTGATCAAACTACATTTCACTCATTATTGGCTAGATATTACCATTGCACTACTTCTTAAAAAAATACTATAGTATCCAAATTCACTATCAAAGTTAGTGTTTTGTTTAACACAAATAGAAAAATTATATTGCTTCTTCCCTTTGGACCAAAAACTCATGCAAGATATGTATCCATTCACATCAATTATTAGCTAAGTAATTATATTGGGATTAGGCCCCCAAACAAGTTCTATTGAGCTTTCGTCCATGATATCATTACTTCGATTATGAACCCTTAAAAAATTTATAATATGCTTCTAATTTGAGTATTCAACTTAAGTACTAGTTAATTTTGGATTTAGTTTAACTTACTTATAACTTGAACCATATTGAAAATTCTTCTTCAAAATTTTTTTCTTATAACACTCTTCTTGTTAGTGTTTATATAGCTAATAAGTAACTTATTCACATAGTTAAAATTTAGAAAATTAGGTCAGCATAATAGTTTATGAAACAACTCAAACAAATATCAATTATTACATGCCTTACACAAGAAATGGTTGAACTTTGTAGTAGTTCAGAAGAGTAAACCAAATCATTACTTGAAGCTCTTTAACATCAAGTTATTGTGAATTATATCTTTTAGATGGTTCATTTGATATTTTAAAAATAGTTAATGCAGACTGTGAACGCACATTGCCTATAGCTTGGTCTATTGGTTGATGTTGCTAAAAATAATAAGGTTAATAATAATTTTCTCTTATAGCAAGCATGCCTCATGTATTAAGCCTTAGAGTGGTTCTTCATTTTCAAAATTCTTTTTATTTATTAATAAATATGCAATATCAATAATTATTTAGTATGTTATGGTAATGATTCTTTATAAATTAAATGATTTGGTATTTGGATTACATATGTTTCAAATAGATAGATCCATCGGTATTCTACAAGGTCCCCTACTATAGCCTCATAAGAAAGATATATGGGTAAATTCTCTATCAATTCATAGGATCCAAGACAAAATATTTGCTCAAGTTTGTACAATATCAATAGAATACTCACTTCAAACTTTATCTATGCATATACTTTCTAATTAGTTGAACATAAATTTTTAAATAATGCAATGATTTTATTTAATAGATTAAGTGTCAGGCTTGGAAAAGTGCTAAATACAGTTGGTAGAATAACTATAAGAAACTTTTCATGCCAAAAATTTTCCCTACTCCCAAGTTGACACAAAGGCTAAAGTTAGATACATAACTGCTACAGAACTTCAAAGATTAAAACCATTCGCATATTATTCTTCCTTGATCCAAGGAAGGATATTACTTGAATTTATGCTTTATTTGTTTTTTTGTAGGTTACTTTTAAAGTTCTAACTACATTCTATTCTCATATTCCTTCAAATTCAATCTGTTTTTAATATTTTATTTTATTTTGTCCTTATTATTCCTCACAGTGTTAAAAATATTATCAAAATTTATTTCTTAATATGCATGAAATTTATATTTTAAAGTAAATATCATTAAGAGATCTGCACAATAAGGACAAGGCAAATTTCTTATAACTATATAACTTGATAACATTCCAAATACAAAAAAATTACTTATAATCACATTTGTACAAAATTCATTTAAAAATTTTATCTTAGTGAAGTATCATAATTCCCCAAACCTATTTCTCATAATATTTGTAGCTTTTTTATAAAATTTAAAAACATACATCAATATTTTTCTTAGAACTGTGTGGTCCTAGTATAATCAAGGTTAGCAACAAAGAAGTAGTCATAAACATATTATGTGATAAGTTATGTAGTTTAACAATCATTGACCAACATGATTAGGGTGAAGTTCCGTAATCGTATAGTGTAAAACCATTTACAGATAAGAAAAGCCTATGGGGCTCAATCACAAATGTAGGATAAGTGCGATCAAAATAGTTTTAGATCTCTCCATCAACTAAATTAATTAATGAATTTATTTTATTGGATCTTTTTTGATGTCGTGTCATATATGGAGTTGTATACATAGAGACGAGCAATTTTTGAAGATGTAGAACAAGTGGCAAGTAGAAAAGATGGTTATGTGAAATATTATTTTGTTTCTTACTTTTTTATCTCTATGATTTGAATCTCTCAACACCAAAAAACTTGCATTGCATCTCAAATGCATCAACCTCACAATACAACTTGCAACCATTAACAAAGTAATTTATCTTTTTTGATGTCACCCTAACTTCGACATCAATTATTTTGTTCTATGTAGATCTTATTGAATTAAATTTTCTTTTGATTTGTTTCCTTCAGTAATATTTCAAACTGATTAAAATAATCTCTTAGCATATTGTAATTTAAATTAATGATCCATATTTTGCAGATAACTTTGAATGTGTGGTGCAGCCTTCCCATAATAATCATTGTGTGGGATTCAATAAACTATAAAATCTTTGAGCTTTGATGTCGAGTGTCTCCTTATCATGCTCATTCTTAGTAAATTGAACTAAAGTTACATTAAATGCCATAACTTTAAATCAGTTATGATCATATTCACTTGGAGAAAATGAACTTGATAAAGCACCATTCTAATCATAATCAACTTGTGTTTCATGTGCAGTCCAGTACCAACACGTCTGATGTTAGGAATGTTTGATTCTTATGCCTTGCACATGGGCATCAAAACTTGCCTTCTAAAGGTATATAAGAAGTTGTAAGGCCACTTGCACAAAACAATCAACAATATTTATGAACTCATCATTGAGTAATTTTCTTCCTAAATATAATCTAGTATATATCCATAATCTTAAATTTGGGAGGAATATTGGAACCCTATAAATTTAAGGATAAATAAATTTAACACGTTAATTAAATAAACTATTACGTACTTAAGTATGATTACAACATGCAATTTGTTCAGATAACACGCATCACTGCCTCTTAATCATAATACATTGATATGTATACGAAAATCCTTCTACTGAGAATTTTATAATGAGATAGGGGTTTTAAATGAGTGATATATAGATGGGATCAATATAAGGAATACTTACAACAACAACAAAAATTTATCCCACTAAGTGGGTCGGCTACATGAATCCTTTTTCTTTATTGCATTCTATTTAATGTCATATTTTCATTTTATTCTTATAAATTAAGATCATTTTTTATACAATATGCCCAACTCTTCCTATGTCTATCTACAACTTTTTTTAACATAAGTCGAATCTCAAACATCTATTATTATAATCAGATTATCAGATGGTCGGCGTTTAATGTGACCAAACCATCTAAGATGACTCTGTCTATTTTTTTCCGTTAATGGAGCTGCACCAACCCTATCACAAAAATCTCTAAGTGTAAAGACACTCATCAACATAATCATTCTCATCTTGATTAAACTTAACTTAGTTTTATGCTTCTCTTTTAAAAGCCAACATTCAACACCATAGAGCATTGGAAGTCTCACCACCATCTTATCAAATTTTCCTTTCAGTTAAAGACGAACTTTTCTATAACATAATAGTACCGAAGCATTCCTCCACTTCAACCAACCAACTTGAATTCTACTAATAACATCCTCATCAATGTCACCATGTCTTTGAAAAACGGACCCAAGATATCTAAAGAATTCACACCTTTTAATAATTTGATCACCATAGTTACATTTTTTTCTTTAGAGCTACTACTAATAAAATTACATTCCATGTATTCAGTTTTAGTTCTAATCAAACGAAGGCCTTTAGACTCCAAGGTAGACCTCCATAATGGTAGACCTCAGACTCCAAGGTAGACCTCCATAATTCAAGTTTATTTTGAGCTTTTTTCTCTCATCCTATCCATGAGAAGGATTTCATCAGAAAAAAATATACACCAAGGTACATCCTTCTGTAGTGGCCAGTAAGACCATCCATACCTAAAGAAAAAAGATGTGGGCTTAAATCCAATCGTTGATGTAAAAGAACAGAAATAGGAAAATATTTGTTCAATCCTCCTTCTATTTGAACACAAGTAACAACTATTGTATACATATCTTTAATGACTTGAATATAAGTCATATCAACTCCTTTCTTCTCAAGAAATCTTTAAAGAACATCTCTTGCAACTTTATCATAAGATTTTTCTGAATCAGTAAAAATAAATGTATATCCTCCTTATTAACTCTGAAAGTCTCCATCAAGCCTCTCAAAAAATGTATAGCTTCCATAGTAAACCTGCTTAACTAAAATCCAAATTCATGATGAGAAATCTTTGCAATACATTTTAACCTATGTTCAATTACCCTCTCCCATATTTTATAGTATGACACATCAACTTAATTCCTCTATAATTTGTACACTTGCGCAACCCCTTTATTATTAAAAATGGGGACCAAAATAATCTTCCTCCACTCCTTAGCATCTTTTTGGTCTTTAAAATAATATTAAAAATTTTAGTAAACCAAGAAACTCCCAAATCTCTGAATTATTTCCACACTTCAATTGGGATGCCATTAGGTCCTACAAACTTTCCACCCTTGGTGTTCTTTAAAGCCTCCTCAAATTCTTTTTAACTAATGTGATGGTAAAAATAAAACATCTTATTATTATTAATATTAACGATATTAAGATCACTAATTTGTGTTTTATTAGATCCATTCTTATAAGTAATAATATGTGTATCGCTTTTCTTGAATAAAGTATTAGCAATAACAAAATCAAATGCTAAAGTAAAATCTAATATAGCTCTACCTTCTTTGTTAATCACTCTAAAATTGTAGCCACCATGAGTATTTCTAAAATCTTCTACCACTCTACCTAAATGTCCATTTAAATCTCCTCCAATAAAAATTCTTTCTTTAGGAGGTATCATTTGTAGGAGGTATCATTTGTACATTTGTATTAAGTCTTCTAAGTCATTCTAGAATTTATCTTTAGAACTTATGTCTAAACCTACTTGAGGAGCATAAGTACTTTTAATATTAAAAATATTAGTATCAACAATAATCGTAAGAGCTATCATTCTCTCTCCTCTCTATTAATTTTTACAATATTATCTTTAAAACTCTTATCTTTAAATACACCTACACCATTTCTAATGCGACTCTTACCTAAATACCAAAGTTTAAAACCTAAGTTATCAATCTACTTAGCCTAATCCAACCCATTTAGTTTCTTGAACAAAAAAAAATATTTATCTTTATATGAATCATAATATCAACTAATTTCATTAATTTACCAATGAGAGTAACTATATTTCAAGATCATATCCTAGTATTAGTTTCATTGTGTAATGTTTCACAAAATTCTTAATGTCCCATAGTTTCCACTTTGGACATTATGTAGTGTTTCACAAATTCCAAATGGTTTTGGTTGGCCAGTGTGGTTACACATGTAACACCCATTAGACCTATCTTTGAAGTGAACTCATCTTTATTTTAAATACTTAAAATAAAGTGAATAGAAATTTGTTTCATGCACCTAAATCATTCAGAACATATAGTGCACTTTAATTCATTAATATCACATATCTCATACTAGAACTTTCATATTTACACATATGTCACTCAAATCATTAATATTCCATAAAAAAACATAAACCATTCTATACAACTTTTCACACATAAGTTTAGAACACAAAATTAGTATATGTATGTATATAAAACTTTATGTGTGAGATATGTAAATACAAAAGAAACTGTGTTAGGTAGTAAGTTTCCCAACCTTCAAACAATGAAGTTTCAAAATTAAGTATATGTAAACGTATAAAAAATTAGTTGTATGTATGAAAATCTTCTTAATCTTAAAGAAGAAAGGAACATTTATATACATATCACACAAATCTTATGTATTCACGTATCTCATTCCTAAATTTTACATTTGCACACATAGCACTCAAATCGTTAATGTCATATCAAAAATAACATGCAATCCTTAGTAATTTTGAAAAGTGAAATGCAACTTTTCATGCATATATTTATGTAAAAGTTTAGTTTTGAGATGTGTAAATAGAAAAATTATGTGCTACGCATGTAAACTATTCCAACACTTAAACAATACATTAAAAAAATGTAATTACATTAGAATTGAGTAGTATGAAATGCAAATCTTCATATAAACCTAAAACAAAAGGAACATTTACATATCTTACACCTAAGCTTCCACTTTTACACAATTAGCATTCATCTCACCAAAAATAAGACTATGAGAGATATATAAATACAAAAGAATTTTGTGCCATGTACTTTAATTTCTCAACCCAAAAATTTTGGAGTAAGGTCCAATATTTTTCTTAATTCAACTTAAATCTGAATTTTCTAAACCCAGAAGAGAGTGGACTTTATGGTTTACTAATCATATTAATGTTAAGTTTTACTGGTAGCCAAATAGTCCCTTAAAAGTGAATTTCACCTTTTCAAGCATTGGAAAGGTGACATAAATGTAAAAAATGAAGTTTAGGTGTTAGATATGTAGCTACATAAGAACCGAGTGGCATATAAAATTGTTGATAAATCAATAGAACATAAAAACTCTAGAAACACCCATCCATGATGACAATTCTCAAATGAATTAGTTGTGTACATACATGGGAATTGAGTGGTCAGTATGGATTCCTTACCAAGGTTATGAGCTAAGCAAGGAATTCATGTTGATTGCATTGCCAACCTAAATACTAAAGGGAAAAAAAGAAAAAAAGGGGAGAAAAGAGGGTTTCCTTCCTCATTGAGTTTGACTATCATCAAATTACAAAGCTGAGATAGCATTGGGAGAGAGATTAAAAGATAAGAGAGGGAAAATGAGGGTTTTCGGCACTTGGATTTAATATAATTCGGCTTACCGGCTGAACATCAACAGAATATTTGGTTGTTAAATTTAATGGTTGAATTATTGCAACTGTAATGTAGCCGGTATAATTAACGTACTGGATAAAAGGGGGAGCGAGTTTTTTAATCATTAAGGGTCCGTTTGGGGCAGCTTATTTGGTGCGGTGGCATTTTGAAAACGCACCTAGCCTGTTTGGGTAAACTGTGTTTTGGCAGCTTATGTGTTTTGAAAATGCTGAAAATAGCATTTTCACACCGCACCTATCTTGGTTGGTGCGGTGACAGCTTTTTGGCAATGGTCTGGCTTTTCCAAAAAAATAAAAATTTGTAAGAGCCATCACACCTAGCTTATCAGCAAATTATTTTTATTTAGCTTATCAGCAGATTATTTTTAATCAGCTTATCAGCAGATTATTCAATAAGCTACAGCTACCCTAAACAGGTCCTAAGTAAGAACGGCAGAAATTTTAGCTACTAAACTCATTCTAACAATTAAGCCTCCTTTTTAGTCACAAATTTACTAGGTATAAAAATTAGTCAGTATTTCAGCCTGTAAATACTGTATTTTTGGTAGTAATTAATGGCTTAACCTATTAATTTGCATAGATCTTAATAAATCATATTTGTTTATGCCTTAGTATTTTATTTTTAAGTAAATTTTATATTCATTATTGATTTATGAGAATAACAATTTCTTCATTTTGATAAGAGAAATTTACTTTTAAGTTATAGGAGTTTATATTAGTTAGGCTTAAACAACCTTCCAATTAAGATAAAGTACTAAGTAAAATATGTACCAAGTAGAATTAATGATAAAATATAGTTATAAGTAAACCAAGTAGCAAACTATCAAATAAAATATGTCCATTATCATGTTATCACCGATTAAATATTATATTATTTTCCCCTTTAAATTACATCAAATGTGGTTGTTTATATAGAATAACCAAATTTCATTTTGGCATTTAAAAACTCATAAAAAAATATTATTCATCCCATAATGGCAAGCTACTCGTCATCATTATCCACTTGTTCACCATTATGTAAAAACTAACAACTAGTAGTAAATGCTCACGTAACATGATAAAAAATTATCATCCAATTCTATCATTTATCTATTAGATGCATAACATAAGAAATATAACCATGTTATCCCTTTATAAATATTGATATTCATGCAACAGTATGAGGAGATAAGATGTGTTTTATGGTGCAACAAGAAATAGAAAAGTGTAGAATAATATAAAATGGTCTTGGACAGCCATGAATTATACTTCTTTATCTGATTATCAGCCATGAATTATACTTCTTTATCTGATTAAAATAATCTTATAGCTAGTAGACTATGTGCATAGTGATAAATAATTCTTATACTATAAAATTTGTAGTTTTGGAAAGAACCTAATAGGTAACAAGTGAGAGTGCAGAGTTGGGCATAACATCATATCTAGCCTTATTTATTATGTAGTGTCACAATATAAATTTGATATATGTGATAACTTTTATGAAAATTATTTTTTAGGCTAATAAAATGTTATGGTAAAGAAATTTAGTTATGGATAAAAAGAACTTCAATCCAATTAATTTATAGTGTGAAAGAATCATTGGATAGCCAAACTACTAAAGTAAGAATTAAGAAAGTTAAAGGTACTTATAATCTCATAAAAATTAATTATAATGTTAATCATTTTATAACATATTTCACATGATAATCATAGTTCTCATAAGCATTGTGGTCATTATTAAAAAATTCATGTAAATTTGACATCAATGGGAAAGCACACTGTAATGTAAATAATAATAATAATTTAAAATACAAAAAAGTGATTATAAGTTAAATTAATAAATCAGTCATTATTTCATGAAATATCTATAGATGCACTGTAAAGATTAGGATGTAAGGTTTTTAGGTAGATAATAAAGAGAATGTTCCACGGTAATTAGTATGTAGAGATTAGTTTGGACTCTAATACCTCAAAGAGAATATATGATATGGGACAAAAAACTGAATAAGTTTAATATTGTAACACATTAAATTTTATATATGAGATTCAAAGGTTATAACTAACAAAAACTTGACCATAAAAAAGTTGATGGTGATGAAGCTTCTCCTTCTCTTAATTTCTTTAAGATGAAGGGGATGGGTGGTAAGAGAGAAGACGGTTTGAATTTAGGTATAAGATATTGGCAAATAATTTAGCTTTTTTTTAATAATTTGAATATATTATTGTTCAAGTTATAGGTAAATTATTTTAATGTCGATGGTTGACAAAAATGAGATTCTAGTTTATCAAAGTTATTAAGAGATATAACTAGTGTCCATTATATATGAACACGGTCAAAGATAATGTATGAGTATTATTCCATGTGTGAATGGATTTAGATTAAAATCTTTTATTTGTTAATGGGTACTAAAAATTACATGCAATAAATAGTTAAGAAAAAGAGAGACCCACATTCTGAAATGGACATTTGCTAACACTTTTAAAACCATATTTTATTAATCACTAATACAATATGTGTCAAATAAAAGTTTAATTTGCATTAAAATTGTATAAAAACACACTAATAATAATTTAAAACTTAACAAATGGGTCATGCATAAAAAAATTATAATAAGTTATTTTGAAGGAATCTTGGGAAGATATTATTGATTAATGCTAACAAACATAATTACAAAATCAAATTTAAGCAAAAAAAAAACTATGATGAAATATTTTTTATTGTTGTGTTTTGTGATCAACAAGAATGTTAGGAAATAGTTTGGTTAATTTATTTATAATCATATTATCACATTTGATCATAATATGATTTAAATTATATGTGTATTCTTCTAGTTGATTTATAAGTGTAATGCATTCATAATGAAGATGCAATGGGAATGCTTTCCCTATATAAACAATTGAGCAATGTACATGTACTTTTTATTACGATAGGAAATAAATACAAATGCACTACTATTGCAGGTGGCTAAGGTTCTTTTTCAATTGACTTTACTATCCATGTTGTTAGCAATATAAAATTCTACAAGCTTTTACAAATGCAAATTTTTATGATAGTATAACCTAATGTACCAATTAGGTATATAAGAATTTGCTTAATATAAGCTTAGTTAGAGCCATTAGGATCCACTTAACAATATTCATCAAAATAGTAGAAATAAAATGCAAAGTCTATTAAATATTGAATATAGTAGGTAACATATCATGTCACTATATAGTTTTAAATTTATGAAACTTTCTTTCTATATTTTATAGAATTTAATTAAATCAGTTATACGAAGTAATTAAACATTTATATAACTCTTGTGTGGATAAAAAATGCCTATCACACTTTGCTTACTTGAAGTCTAAGGAGGAAGTTCAGTTATCTCATTAAACTTATCTCAATATTTTTACTCATAATAGTAGAAAATTCGTACCCATAGGCTCTTTTATAGCATAAAATAAAATGTTACCCATATAAATCTTGATAATATCTATATCATTTCTTTTTAATTTAATTAAAAAGGTGGAATCTATTTTGACCTTAAAAAATTGTATGCAAATATAAAGAAGTGATTTACTTAACTTGACAAGCATTATGTGCTTATATCACTCAAAATAATACATACTAAGTTTAAGGAGCTTATTTAAATCTATATAATACCTTCTTAGTTTAAGTGGATATTCAATATAGAGGCAATAAATAAAACATGGGGGCTTGTTCTAGTGTCAGATGTATATGAGTAATTAATTATGATCAATTAATAGAATAAGAGGTTTTTAAATAGTGGTAGAAAAGTATGAAAGTGTGCTTTACGCTAATTAGTTGGTGGAGCTACTTGGATAGGTGGTTTGATGGCATGAAGAGTCAATTTTGGATTTCTATCCAAAATATAATCTTTAAAATCAACCCCTAGGAGCCTTCTCCATATTAAAAAAAATATCATAAAATCAATATAACTTTAATTGGTGGATGTCTAATTTGGATATAGAGAGTTTTATAATTTTTTGGAGTTGTCTAAGTATTTTTTCTAGAATTAATTATAATTTTTGTACAATCAACCTCTGAACATAATGCATTAAATAAATTTGAGAAATTAGAAGTTTCTATGGTAAAGTCCAAATGATTTTAATTTAGATTCAAATGATGTCTATAGAAGTTTATATATGATCTGAAAAGTTTCAAAAAGTTTAAATGAGTAATGCTTTTTATTTTAGGAAGGTAGGTCAACAAAAGGTGATGTATAAATCTGAAATGTACATTTGGTTTAAGGAGAGAAAATTATAAAAAATTTGAATATGAAGATGCAAAGGTTAAAAACTCCAGATAAATTTTGGGAAATTTTTCGTGTAGTTTAAGGAAACCTAATATAGGTTGGGCAGATACTAGGTCTGTGAAACCATAGATCTTAGCTGACCTTAAGGCTAGTTTCTTTAGTGCAAATTTTAATAAATTAGGGTATAATATTTAGTCACAACAAAACTTGGATGCCAATATTCAAACCTCCATAAACAAAATTACCATAAATTTAAATAAATAATGAAATACACATAGAACAAAGCATCTTCACTAACCTAAGTGAATAGAGGATGAAGGATCACCAAATCCTCCAAATTTTGGCTAGGCACCAAGAAAACCAAGAGAAATGGAGACTATATTTTTTTCAAAATTTCAATTAGTAGAAATAAAGTTATTCTCAAACCAATTTTCCCCCAAAATCCACATCCCTTCATTTTGAAATGAAGAATGAAGGAGTTAGTGGGCTACCCTTTCTCATAACCACCTCATATTCACGCCATCTTTCGCTTGCATTTTGCTCATCCACTTGAATCATGAATTCTAAACAAAAATTTGGCTTAAGTTCACCTAATGAAAAAGTAATAATTAACTTACACATAATATAAAGCTATGTAAAACACACATATCTATTTAAAAAATATTTCCAATTTTGAAAATTTCATCGAATTAACCATCAATAATTCCCAAATTAGTCTTTAAACATTTAATTTGGCTTGGCCTTTAATAAATGAATCACTTGGATTTGTGATAGTTATTTCAAATTGAGCTATTTTAGTAAGTCCATCTTTTGTGCTTCTCGTGCTTACCCATCTTTGATCCATATTAATGTGCTTTACATTCTTTCCACTAGACTCCAAAGAAATATTATGTGAAAAATGTTAGTGACATGTAGTTGGGGATGGTTTTTTTGTGGCTGTAGGAAAATTATTGTATGTCATCACTAGTAAGTAGCCTGATGATACAGGCTAATTGAGTCAACAATAGTGACTCACACAAGTATACGCGTCATATATGTAGTATATAAAATTGAGGTTTTTGTATTGAATCCACATGGAATAACTTGAATCCCAATGCAAAAAAGTTTGAGTTTATTATTAACGGTCTTAGCTTGAATTGTTCAATTTATTGAAGCTAAGAAAATGTTTCTATCCTATTACAATTGGAAAACAAGCCTGTCTTAGCACGCCAAAGGGAGTTTTTAAGAAACTCAAGTTGCAAGAAATTTCATTTTTTAGTTGATTTAGTGGAGAACAGAATTGAATCAATGACTAAAATTTAGTATTAAACAGAAGTTATAAATTTCCTTATTTTTTTAGAATTCTAAGGAAAATTGATTGTGAGGAGTTTAGTTCTCTAAATCCCTTCATCAACCAAATTAAATAACATCTCCCTAAACTTTAGCATAAATTCAAACGCAATATTTCTATTCCAATGAGTTTAAGTGATACTTTGTTCCACTAAATATCCTTTTGCAACTCAAAGTTCACAAAGGATGTTAACATTCCTACTTATTAGGGAGAAATAAAATTAAATAAGCAGGTTAACTCAACACTATTAGGATAATTCACTTTCAAATTACATGGATATTTTCAATTTTATTCTATCACTATTCAATTATTGGAGAAAATAAAGGTTCTACTCACTCTTCATTATTAAAACTATTAGTTGAAACTTCAAATTAAATTTAGAAATCATTCACTAAATTTTTTTATTGGAATTCAAATAAAAACTAAAACTAATAGTTTACTTATCTCCTTTTACACAGCAAGATGAAGAAATGGGAACAAGCGATGAATACACTTTTTTATCCTCTCAAATATCTCCTTACCTTACTTAAAAAATCCTTTCAAAGTATCTTTGGTCTTCCTCTTCAATGCTCCACAATACAAAATACAAAAAAGACCCTTATTCAGTTGTTTGAAGCCTTTATATAGTTCTCTCAGTGAAAATTCACGTCCAAAATAAAAAAAAACCATCAAATTGTGTGAATTGATACCCAGACGCTACTCACTAGCACTAGCGCCTAGCTGTGTAGATGAGAAACTTACTTTTCACCTTCCCAGGATAAGTTTTAGTGCACTAGGCTCTTTTGGGCACCCAGGCACTAGTCTGTGGTGTCTGCTTTATACATCTGGGTAGCAAGGTGCTAGTCCATCACTTAGCAATAATTTTGATTTTCTTTAGCTTCAATGACACCTCTTTCCTTAATCCTAAAAGACAGAACACAAATACCTTCAAGAAGTGCATAAAGTTAAATAAAAAAAACATATTAAAATAAAACATAAACACATACATTTTCTATGCAAATCTTATGAAATCGTTGGCTTGCTTGTGCTCTTATTGGAATGATAATATAAGCTTTTATTGATTTTCTTTAGCTTCAATGACACCTCTTTCCTAAATCCTAAAAGACAGAACACAAATACCTTCAAAAAGTGCATAAAGTTAAATAAAAAAAATATATTAAAATAAAACATAAACACGTACATTTTCTATGCAAATCTTATGAAATTGTTGGCTAGCTTGTGCTCTTATTGGAATGATAATATAAGCTTTTTGACCATAAGAATTTTATTTAAGGTAATTAAGTGTATAAATAATTCCATTATAGAAAAAAAGTGATGATTTATGGGTTTAGAATATGTCATTCATTTATTGGTTTATTTCTTATAGTTCAAAATTTGTGTTATTTTAATTTGACACACCAGAATTATTACTCTTTGTATTGAGCCTTCAATTGATTAATAAATTTATAAGTTTCTTAATTCATTTCTTTAAATTTATTTTTTAGATCCACTCGCCGCAACTTTATCTTTAAATTATGACATTAGGTTTCAAAAAATTCAAATAAAATTTGGATGAAAAAGTATTTGGACATATTAAAGTATAAATGAAATAAAAACAAGCTTACAAATGAATGTTTTATCAATCAGTTCCTTCACGAAGCTTTGGTTCCTTATAGTTCCATTTGGATCCATTAAAAAAAGTTCAAATAGAATTTTATTTAAACTATATTAAATTAATAATTCTACACAAAGGTATTCAAACATTTCTCGGATAGATTTATTTATATAATCACATTTAATACAGAACTTGAAAATCCATTATCATTTAAAATCAATCATACAATTTAATAAATTTTGATAGTCAACCACCCTTTTAATCTATAATAAGAACACAAATGAGAAGTGAGATTGATATTTTATCATTACATACACATATTTCTTTCTTTTGTGGCTTTTAGTTGTTATAGTTCTATTTGGAATTTTATTTAGAATATATATTTTCTTGAAAGACATCCTGATATGTTTTCATTATTGGCATGCATAAACTATGTTAGCATTTAAAAAATCTAACCATTTCAATATTACAATCGACTCATTTATTGCAAATTATATTATTGTATGCTAATTGGCATGACACATTTATTCATAGCAATAATAAGGACCATGAAAATTGAAAGTAATAGATAACACACAATCTATGTCAATAAAGTATATGCTATAATGTTAATAACCAAAAAAATTTGAGCATTTATCATAATTTTGTAAAGTGATGAGCAAAATCAAACATCATGACCTTTGCAATATAACAAGGATATATTAACAAAATTAATTTTAGTTAAAAAATAAGAAGAATTATCTTGATGGTTAATTTGTACACTTTACTAATTATGTTGACACTAATAACTTTCTTTGGGTACATTTACTTAATGAAATGTAATTGCATACTTTGGTTCTATAAAGTTTATTTTTTTATGATCTCCTTCTTGGTCATGTTTTTTGTAAGCGCTACTTAACTTCACTTATCTTATAATTAAGGCATACATACATAAAGTATCAAAACATTTATTCAAGGACCAAGAAAGTGTTATGTCCACACATGTTGACGGATAGGTGGAAGTTTATGGAAGTAATCATCTTGTAATATATGTATAAGAAAGTTTTGGGATTCATATAGGTTTTTTAATTCATGTAAATTGAGTTGATCAACCATTGATTATATAACTATAATTGCTTAAAATAAATAATTTTGAATGATAAAATGTTAATTGAACATTTGTGTGGCATATGGACAATATGGAATAAGTTATGAATGCTTTTTTTTATCAAGAGTCATAGAATCTAAGAAGTTTCTAATATGTTTTTCTGTCAATTTGTGTCAATCAATCCTTCATGATTTAATATTCCTAAGAAAGCTCATAAGAAAATGAATACTTACAGATATGTATTTTATCTTCATCTTGAGCACAATCTACTTAATTTACTATACTGAAAACAATGTAGATTAAGGTTAGAATGGTTTTTTATAGTATGGAACTTTTTTCTAAGATTAGTAAATATTTCATGGAGTTAAGACAAAAATTTTTTGATTTATTTCATGGTAGGTAATTCATGAACTCCATTTACTTGTGCATTCATAAAATAATTGTGTGTTGTTTGAAAAATATTCACCTTTATGTAATTGGACATTTTCTAATTGTATAAATTTCTAATTTTGAATAAGAGAGCTAAGTATTCACTAATTTTTATCTTAGATTTTCTTTTTTTCCCTTATTCATTAGTTTCTTTTTATATTTTTATTTTTATACTTCATAATCACACAACTCCTAATGACTTAGCTTCTAATTTCAGCAAGCCTAAGAAAATTGATCTAGGCATTGTATCACTTCCTTGACAATTTATGGAGTTGGACATTTTTATAGATTTAGAAATAAGTTTAATTGAGTTCATAAATCTATGCTACTTTTAAAATGATAATTTTAATAAACCTCCCTTCTTTGCTATCATTGTTGTATTTATGGTCATTTATACATAGACAATTTTTATTTCATCTTTACTTAAGGAAACTAATTTTGAAATGGATAGGAAGTGACATTTATTGCTTTCATAATACAAATGGCATCACCATTTATGCCCTTTTCAAGCGCCATTTTTTAAAAATAAAAAAAGATATTCATTAAGTTGATCATCGAAATATGACATTGGTCAAAGCCAAAAATTGATTAAGGAAATAACAAACTGGCTAATTATTATTTCTAATTTAGATGCATCATAGTTCATAAGAGATTTGGAAGATGTTTTGGCTATATGAAAACTCTTTAGATGAACTTTCTTTTTTTTTCCTTTCCATGATGCTTACTTTTTTAATGAGGAGGAAAAAAAATTATGTAATGTATTATTATCATCAAATAAAGTAACATAATAAACCATGTTGAGATCTCTATTATAAAGTGCATTTAAAGCTTTTGTGGTAGGAATGCACTGAAGCATCTAAAGCATCAATAAATACAACAATATAGTTTCGTGATTATGCTAATAATATGAATAAATTTGGAGAATAAACTTTTTAGTGTGAATATTTCCTTAAGAGAAGGAATTATGAAAACAATAAGAAATTATAATCAGTAGTGACCATAAGAGAAACTATAACAATTCTTATAATAAAGCTAATTTTTTCAAGGTAACAATCTTTTTTAAAGACATGGAATGTTGTCATTTGGACATTTTTTGTATTAAGCTCCGTATCATTAAAAATATTTAATTAATTAAAATTCAATGAAAATGCGGACAAGTGTAGCTAACTCTAAGTTGGACTTTTGGAATGAAACAACTTTATGGTGAGGAATAGTCTTTATGAGTACTGTTATTTGGTTTTTAATGGTGAGTGCATTTGTCGGGATGTTAACTATAAACTAGAATGTCATGATTATGAATTGTTGATAGAAGAAGTAACTCCATATCTTCTCAAAGAAACCCTTGCCATATCATCCAATTTAAAATTGTTGATAGAAAAAGTAACTCCATATCTTCTCTCAAAGAAACCCTTGCCATATCATCCAATTTAAAATATCTCTACAAGCATTAATAGGATTAATTTTCAAAAGGATAGGTGAAAGTAATTGAGGGTCTTGATGCAAAATAAAGTTGGGAATCCACATAAAGTGGGTTTCCAAATAAAGAACCCTATAAGTAAAGAATAGATTTATTGAATTAAAAGATGATCAAAATTGGAGTTGTGAGTGATTCATTTAAATGCTCAAAATATGAAATCCATATAAGAAAATTCTTAAAGGCCACTTCAGCTAGCATCAAGTTTTAACCAAAATCTTCAACATTTAAATAAATTTAATAAAGCACATTTTTTAATGACTAATGCTCATCAAAACTTTCTAATGACTTGTGTTGCTTGACAAGAAGTTCAAATTTATTGTGGAGACGAATAGTCATCCTTAAACATCCCACCAATGGAGCATTACTCTGCTTTCTTAGTTCACTTTAAAATTCAACGTTAACCCTTCTGAACAGAAGAAAAATCATAGGAACTAAGATATCTCATTATATCATGGTTTGGTGAAAATGAATATGATGCTTATAATTACATCTTTTTAAATTATAATTTTAAATATTACCCAATTAATCAAAGTATATATTGAATCGTAAGAAAATGTTCATCCCCACAAAAGTTCATTTACTAGAAGGTTTTCTATCCTACTCCATATTAAAAAAATATCTCTTATTATAAAACACAACTTGATGAAATTATAAGATTGCCTACTATCATAATTATTGGAGATGTGTGATAGTACTTCTACCCAAGCATTACTCTAACTCATTCTAAATTAGTTGCTAAACCCAACAAATGATTTTACTAGATCTTGTGAATTGCCTAGTTTTTCTTAATTTAAATATGATTTTTAATATGACTGATGATTTAAGTGTGCGTGCAAGAAGCCAAATAAGGATGGTTGAAGAGAAATATAGGAGCAGTAGAGATCACAAAAGAGCTTAAGCTAAGGTACCAAGAGTCATAAGATTCATACCATAATATTTATTCAACTATAATAATTGAAATTGCAAAATATATTATTTTTTGACAAATGATAAAATGTCATATGATGAGATTATGTAATAATTTACTGTTAGTCTATTTTTTATAATTAAAATTGCACCAATCTTGTGCCAATTTCAGTTTTTCCCTCCATTACTTTTTGCATGTTAATGTTGCCATAACTTTTTAACTAATTTATGCTTATAAGTTACATAATCTTTGCTCTCTTTCATTAAAGGATTCTTTAGTTCTTTTTATTCAGCAAATGTGTTCATTTAGAATTTTCTCACTTTTAGCAGGAATTTATAACTGATTAGATATGTTTGTAGGGCATCTTTGTCTGCTAATGATGTTATTTTAGTTAATGAAATTGTTTTAAGAATACACTGAATCAAACATCTCATCTTTCTAATAGTTTTACGCATTGCTTTATGCTTCACTAATGAAAGCTTTCACTTTTCAAAACAATAACAACAACAAAAAAAGACTCCTTTTCTTCTTCATAAATAGGAATATTAAAAACAAATAAAAAAAGAAGTTTTCTAAAATTTAACTTTTAGATCTATATTTACATTATTGCCATTCTCTATTTCTAAATATAATTATTGACTTTTATATTTGACAAGCAAAGCTCATAGATGTCCATGAAAAAATAAAAACAGATTATTCTATTTATTGTCGTGTGGTTTTAGACATGCTTCATACAAAGAATTATAACCGACTAAATAGCCCATAGATACAATTCACATAGGTTATCTTAGCATTTCTAAATACCTATAATAAATTAGTATTATGGGAGGTAAATTGTGAAAACCGATTCAAGATATTTAAAGCATCATACAATTCACATTAAATTGTGAAAACCGATTCAAGATATTTAAAGCATGACTTTGAACAAAAACATGCAAATCAATACAAGACAAATTAACCGGAGCTGGCAAAAATCCTGGAGCCACACCACACCAACAAATACACAATGAATCAAAAATGAGGAGAATAATACAAAATACACTACACTCCAGTTATGTCATATTTTTGGACACCATAACTATTATAAGTGAATTTGAAATCCAACTCAATAATCTGCAGAAATAACTACTTGAAACTAACTTCCATCTCGCAGCGCTGAGGCGCCGTGATGAACCACTGCGACACTACCATGGTAGCACTATGATGCCATGCTCTTAGGTTTCATACCAAATTTTCCTCAAGAAGTAGCGCGGCTGCGCTGCAAGGACGCGCGTCATAACAGCTACAGAATGCTGCGGCATGACCGTCAAAATTGATGGCTCTGAGTTGACACTTGATTGACACAATCAGGCCCCTCATAATAACAATTACTTCTTCCAACTTTTCATTAAATAAACCAAAACTTCATAAGTTCAAACGGAAGTAGTGCTGCTGCACTGCAAGGACAACGCCTCATAACAGCTACAGAATGCTGCAGCATGACCGTCAAAATTGATGACTCTGAGTTGACACTTGATTGACACAATCAGTCCCCTCATAATAAAAATTACTTCTTCCAACGTTTCATTAAATAAACCAAAACTTCATAAGTTCAAACAAAGTGTATACCATGTTTTCTTCCTCAAAATCAAGTATAATATACAAAACATCTGCAATTACACTATAATCTGTGTTAACTACAAGCTTTCTTTGCAGAAATTCAATCTTTTCCAATCATTTTATGCCTAACTGTAAGCATCCGTATATTTTCTTATAACCACTCAAGATGGGAATCGAACTCCTAACCTATGAATTTGTAAAGTGGGGGAAATACCACTTGTGCAAAATTTCATTCATAACATCCATCAACTTTATGCATCCATTTGTTTCGATCAAAGAGTACTTACTCGAGGAATGCTCCGTACTTTCCAGGAGAGGATATCTTTCACTTCTAGCTTTTGTGGAATCACAAGTTAATAATCATATCTTACTGTTAATTAATAAATTATTGTTGGTAGAATTATAGCTTTTAAATCTATATCCATATAATCATCTGTTAGCTAGGTAATTTTCTTCTTTGATGTTTTAAAAGCTGGTTGACATTTTTGCTGCAGTGGGCACATTTTCCAGATATCCATTTTTGTCTTAGCCATGACAGCAACAATCAAGTGAAGATTGATTGATGATTCTGTTGCAGCTCATGGAGTTCAGAATGTCAGCGTTACCATTGATCTGAAATAGATTATTTGAGCTGATTCTAAAATAAATCTCTATTTATTATATATTGCATTGTATGTCATAGATCTCTATTATGGAAATGATTATGTCCGTCTTAGCAAAGATTGTTATGCTTCATATCAGAATCAGTTTGTCAAGGATTTTGAATACTACATTGTCAATGAAATAAATTTATTTAATCATACCATGTTCATCTGTGGGTTAAAATTTTAGTACATACTTGTATGGAAGGCATATAATACTTTTCCATTATGAATATCCAATTGAAAACAAGATAGCGAATGTCCAATATTGATTCCTTCTACAATTCTAAATTTATATACATATACAAGTATACTGTATTTTTTTCTTATTTAGAATTTAGCCACCGGCCGAGTCCACCTGCTGACCTAATTACATTCCCTTAAAGTCACAACCAAGCCCACCTGAGTGAGGGTGGCTATTGCACGAACCCATCATGACAACTAAGGACATCTGTCAATCCATTCTTAAAGACGCCTCTCGACACTTGGGACTCGATCTTTTCACCTAGACATCAAGGATAGGTGTTGTACTGGCAGCATCTGACACTCACTTCACATTCTTTTTATCAAGATATGAAATAAATGAGTTGTAAGTCAATTATTTTATTGCTTTTCTCCCTTGTTTATAAAAGGGAGGGGAAAATGAGAGGAAAGGGGTTCCTTCTCTCTTTCTCACTCGCTCGATCTCTTTCTATCTCTTTCTTGCTCTCTCTTCTTCTCTCTCTCTCTTTGAAGTCTTATAACTCGGAACAAAAAGCACCAACCACAAGGTGTTTAGCCTTAAGGCTAAAACCAAAACATAACCCATAGAAGAAAATGTACCAAGCTCATCAATGATGAGTGGGATACAAAAAATTTGGACCTACACGCAGTGGGCTGCCAAACAAATTGCTAGGAAAAGCCCGTAACTTTTCTGCATAAGAGATGTATCAACCAAACTTGTCCTCGGTCAATTGAGATACCATAACCGGTTTTTCAAAATATAGTACACGACCACAAGTTGTATGGACTTAAGGCCAAACCCAACATACCCCATAAAAGGAAATATTTTGCACTCTTATAAAATGAGTGGGGTGAGTACATCTATAAAATGTGCTCAATTCGGACACTATATAAAATGGTTAACTGAAAAAAATGCTAGGAATTGCGTGTGGCTTTCTCGCATTCGAAAACTGGCTTTCTCACAAGTTGTATCCATTGAACTTGATCTTAGTCAATCGAGATACCTAAGGATGGTTGGCAAGAAAAAAGTGCACCAATCGTAAGGTCTTTGTTCTTAAGGCCAAACATAACATATTCCTCAAAAAGGGAATCAACCACAATCATCTAAGATGAGTGGGATGAGCATATCTACCTTCTTTAATCATAATAAATGGGATATGCTTGACTTTGGATCTGCAGCAAGCGTGCAAATGAATAAAATGCATCAGAATGTACACGGCTTTCTTGCATATACAAGGTATCGATCGAAGTTGACTTTGGTCAATTGAGATACCACAAAGGTTAGCTAAATAAGTTGTGCTAAACATAAAATGCTTAGCCCGAAGGCTAACCTCAAATCCTTAAAAAGGTTACCTACCCCACTCATTTAGAATGGGTGAGACAAGCATATCTATCACATTCATTTATGATGAGTAGGAGAAGCTAGGTCGAACTTGCTTGAAACGTGTAACTAAAAAGACATGGTAAGAGAGGCATGATGTCTTCTGTCACACTGATTATTGGTGGCGCCACATATAGGCCACCCATAGGACTTACACCTTGCTTGTATGACAATCCATTAATCAATTTAAGAGATGCACAAGGCTTCTCTTACACATGAAAAGTATCAATCATATTTATCTTTAATTAGTTGAGATACAGCGAAGGTTAGCTAGATAAGGTACGCTAACCAAGGAATGTCTGGCTATAAAGCTAAGCTCAAGTCCCTTAAAACAGGTATTTTCCATGCTCATCTAAGATGAGTGGGATAAAAGTGTTTTCCACACAAATTTATGATGGATGGGACATGCTCATTCAGATCCGTTGAAAGTGTGGATCCAAAAAGAAAGAGTAAGAGAAGTATGTGGCTTCTCTTACATCAATCACTGGTTGTGCCAGGTATAGGCCACTTGTAGGACTTATACCTTGCCTTTATGACAATTCAACAATCAATTCTAAGAGTAGCATAAGAATTCTCTTACATGCAAATCTTTTTTTTTTTGAACTATGTGACAAGATCCTTCAATCAGCAAATGAAAATCGTCACAAGTAGCTTAAATGAATGTAATATCAAAAGATGTATCTTTATTGATCAGCAATTGAATTACGAAGAACATAAGATTTTGAATATTCAATTTCTAAAATAAAGCACATCATACATATCAAATAAAGAATAAGTTTAATCATAATATCTCTTCAAACATTGCCTGTTGATAGGGAGCATGGGGTGCGATCCGTCATGCTGGCTCCTCCTTTGTAGACCTTCTTGATCACGAATAGTCCTTCCCATGTGAGCTCAAAATTCCCATTCCTTCAATGGTGAGATACAATTGGGATGGCTTAAAATTACCACCATATCTCCAACCATGAAAGTACGTGGCCGCACAAGCTTATTGTGGGCTTTAGCCATGCGAGCCCGGTATAGATCGAGGCTTTGTTGAGCTTGTAATCGCAGCCCTTCTAAGCAATCAAGCTCATCCAACATATTTTGATATTATTGTCACTGTTAACATTATTGCTTATAGTGACCCACAATGTAGACAATTCAACTTCCAAAGGAAGGACTGCTTTGGACTGAAAGACAATGCGTATGGGGTAGAGCTAGCGGATGTACAACATTTCGTACAATATGCCACTCTTTCTTATTAGAGTAGAGAATCCTCTTGATAAGGCTAACTAAGGTCTTATTAAAAGACTTAGCCAAATCATTCGCTCTCAGATAATAGATCGACGAATATCATCAATCAATGTGATAGTGTCGAGCGAATCTATTAATCTTGGTGCTTTTAAAGGCCAACATGTTATCGGATATAATGTGATACGACACCAAATCTATAAAAAATGTTGTTTTTGTAGAAGTGCAATATGTTATCCGCCTTTACTTTGCTTAAGAAGACAGCCTCCGCCCACTTAGAGAAACAATTTATGGCTACAAGAATAAATCGATGTCCTTGAGAGGACAAAGGGTCAATGGAACCTATAATATTAGTAGCCCAGGCCTCAAAAGGCCATGATGCAACTGTCGGATGTAGTGCATTTGTAAGTTAGTGAAACACATGGATAAACACTTGGCACTAATTTCACTGTTTGGCATGCTCAATGCACTGAAGGGTCAATATAAGCCAATAATAATGAAGACGTTTAATCTTAATTTTCATCTTTTGACCCGACTGATTGGGTCCCTCAAATGTCCTCATGGAACTCAGTCATGCTCCTTTGTGCCTCATCATTCCCAACACATCATAACCACATCTACTCAAACGAGAGCTTATATAAAGTATTGTTAATGATGGTAAAAGAGAGTGCCCTCTTATGAATGTAAGAGTTGAGGGAACGATCATTAGTAAGAATGTGATGATGGATTGAATCTAATCATCAAGTGCTCCATCAGAAGCAATCATGAAAACACCTTAGGAGGCTGAAGGTGCAACCCCGGGAGGGCTCGATGGCAAAATCCTTCTCTCTCAGATCACTTCTGTCACATGATTCCCATCAGAACTTGATTTCCCTTTAGCTAATTTAGCAAGAGCATCAGCCTTGAAATTAAGGTATCGAGGTATTTTAATAAGAGTGACCTCTGAAACAAGCTTCAACAATGTCATAAACCCCTCATGGTAGGCTAGTTGCTATGGCTTGATGACCCTGTAGGTTCCTAGGACTCGACTAATAATGAGATGAGAATCACCGTAGGTTCTTATTCTCTTGACGCCTGTCTAAATATCCAATTCAAGTCCTAAAATCAAGCCCTCATATTCGGGTGATCTAAAGATCTAAAGATAAGAGTAGCAAAGAATGCTGCCTTCAGGTGATCTAAAGATCAGCATGATCCCAGATTATACTTTTGGGAGAGATCTCGGTGGCCCTTCCTTTAAGGAAGAGGCCCGAACAAAGTATATTTTCCATTCTACGGAATCAACGACCATCAAATTCGCATCGAAAAAATAATCATTAAGAGGTGAATCTGTCGAGATTGGGTGAGCTGCTAGAAATTCAGCCAACACATGTCCCTAAATAGCCCATTGAGGGATACATGATATATCAAACTGGGATAAAATAATAGCTTCTTTGACCAATCATCAAACCAAGGCAGGAGGAGTTAGGAGAAACCGCAAAGGGATTACCCTTAAGATTTGATTAATATGGTGCCAGAGCATATACTACCTCAACTTATAAATTGAGAATATCACTGCCAAATAATGCTTCTCAATCAGTCAATACTTTATTTCAACGGGGATGAAATGTCAATGAAGATAATACAAGGCATTTTTGTTCCCCTTATCATTCACTTGTGCTAGTAAAGCTCCTACTAACTCATCTAGAGCGGCAATATAGAGAATGAGGGTTTTCATGGGATTGAAGTTGCTAATACAGTAGTATTTAATAAGAAGCATTTGATATCATTGAAAGCATGCCGACACACGTCATCCCAATGAAAACAAGCATTTTCCTTGGTCAAAGTAGAAAAATTCTAGCATCAACTAGAAAAGTTTAAAACGAACCACCTAATAAAAGCAAGCTTCCCTTGAAAGGAACACAATTGCATCAAACTCCTAAAAAGCTCTATCTCATTGATGGATTTAATTTTGCTGAGATCAATTTCAATGCCTCTATGTCAAATAATGAAACCCAAAAACTTCTTGAAAGATATGGCATAAGTTCACTTCAATGGGTTCATCTTCAGATCATATTTGATAAGGCGTTTGAAAACAATCCTTAGGTCCAAAATATTGTCATATTCATAACAAATCTTATTCGCTGCCTAGTTAATATTACACTCTACCTAATGATGTAACCAGTCATAAAAAATGTGTCTCATAGCACGCTAATAGGTTGCCCTGATGTTTTTCAATCTAAAGGACATGACTCTATAACATAATATGTTGATTGGAGTACAAAACATTGCATGTTATTCTTCATCTAAGGCCAACCATATTTGATTATAACTGGATAAGCCATCCATGAATGAGAGCAATGCATGAGAGTAGGTGACATGGATCATAAGCTCCAGAATTGACAAAGGAAAATTGTCTTTCTGGCAGGCCTTATTCAGGTCCTGAAAGTCAATGCAAACTTTTATCTACTCGTTCTTCTTTTGAACAAGTACAGTTTTTGTGACACATGTAGGGTAGGAGACCTTCCTAATAAAACCAGACTCAATGAGCATTTTGGTCTTTTGAATGACCATCTGCTCTATCTCGGACTGCATCCTCCAAGGTGTTTGTTTTACAGGAACAACGCTCAGATTGATGAATAAATGATGTGCAACCACCTATAGGGCAAGACCGGGCATCTTGGCATAACTCCAAGACAGCCGGTCACAAAACTCTTTTAAGATTTCCATAATCTTATTGGTCATAGAATCTGATAAGCTTGCTAATAAAAGTTAGATGAGGATCGTCGACTATACCAAGGTTGATCTCACTCAACTTGCCGACCATCAAAAAGATCCTCAAAATCAAGAAAGTCATCCTTAACTTCAACCTCCTCACTAGAAGAGGTGAAGATCTCAATGCCTTCATGTGCAGAAATTATTCTACATGAGGCTCTGGGAGTCTGGTTTTATCAGGCCTTTTAACATGGCTTAATCTAGATCTTTCCTTTGGGGCTCTGTACCACCACATAGCCTTACATAACTTGGCATGGTGAATAGACCATCACTCAGGCAACAATCCAACATCAAGCATTTTAACTATGAGAGGATAACAATAATAATAAAGAGGAATATCCTTCACTCCTTCATTCTCATTGTTTAAGAGCATTACATCAGTATTTGATACATGAAGAGTAGCTTTAAAAAACAAAATGCCTTTCTCCTTAGACTTAGGTCTAGGAGATACATAGAAGGTCTTCAGCTCTTCAACTACAGAGGCATATGCAATCATCAGCTCCCTACAGTGACCACATGGTATGGTGTCAATGGTCATCACCTTCTTTGATAAAGACGACCTAGACAGATGAGGGACCATGCCCGTCGAGGGTAGCAGAAGAATCTCCTTATTAACATCCTCCTGGTTGTATCCATGCAAGCTCCTCAAACTGCTCACAAGAAGCATTTCATTGGCTCAGACTTGGAGCCTATACTTCTTTGATATTCATCTTACCTGATGACAAGATAGGGATTCTGGGCTCACGCTTTGAAGCTACGACAGCATGATGCCTTTCGTCATGCTTCTTTACTTCCTTAACTTTAACAAGGAGGGAACTAAGAAGGGGAGGGGATCCTGGAAAACTTAATAAAATTGAGACTGGGAAAGAGAAGGTACATAGTTTTCTACAACATCATAAACTCTCATTTCATTAATGGAAAAAGGGTTATACATTTTCGGGGATGGAAAACTCTTCTCCTCCATGCATGTATATGCACTAGAGGAAGGTGGAAGATACCATCCCATATTCATGGATCCATGGGTGCCTAAGAAAATATTTAAACAATATATTCCTACCAATCAAATGGAATTCAAATTCTCTCTTGAAGTCTCCAAACTAGAGAGGCAAATTGATAGACACAAGGATCTTTTGACCCTTCTCATTTAAGTCATGGAGTATAATCCTATCGGAGCATAATCTCCTCATGCTCAAGGATAACAGCTCAAGTATGCAGACACTGATGATATTCATCGAAGCATTGGGATCAAGTAAAATATGGTTTAAGGGAGTATCATATCTCCAAACTAGAGAGGCAAATTGATAGACACAAGGATCTTTTGACCCTTCTCATTTAAGTCATGGAGTATAATCCTATCGGAGCATAATCTCCTCATGCTCAAGGATAACAGCTCAAGTATGCAGACACTGATGATATTCATCGAAGCATTGGGATCAAGTAAAATATGGTTTAAGGGAGTATCATATATTTCTACTATTACATATGAGGGACGGATATGGTTAGTAGTGCGAAGAAGAATGTCCTCCTCAATGATGGTAACGACAACCACATCTAATGACACAATTGCCTCTTTCATCTTCTCTTCCATATAATATTCATGGAACACGTTACGTCATGAAGAGCTCTAACCAAAGTCTCTCTTAGCTCGGAAGAAAGAATGAGCACATCATGGATGCTTAAAGCTGAGGGCAACCCTTAAGGTGCGCCAACACAATATAGTCCATTACCTTAGAAGGATCTTTAATTCCTTCCCAAGGGACGATGAGGTAATCATTCATCTCTTGGAAGATTGTATCCTTCTCCACCCTCTTAGAGCTGGGAACAACCACTTTAGGAGGAAACAATTTGCCACTTTTAAGGCGGACTTCCTAGATATCCTCACTAAAAAACCCAGAGAGATCAACTTTTGTAGAATATTCAGTAGAAGGCTCATCATTGATGCCTACATGGCCATAGGTCTCAGATGTATCACTATATGAATCACTAGTATCATCACATATGTGGTATTTACCACTCAAGCAGGGTAATAATGGGTATTGCTCGTCTCCTATATCATCATCATCTTCTTCATTTATGTCATGAGTGTCAACCATAAAAATTTGAAACATAGAGATGTAATCAAAACACTCTACATTCATTGGTACATAATCTTCATAGAGTGTGCTAGGAGGAGCACTACAATCCTCTTATGAATCGAAAGCAATAGAAGAAACATGATATGAAAAGCTGAAAACCCAAATAGTTGCTACCATGTACACAAATTCTCTAATGTTGGGCTTCTTCAAGTACTGGACTGGTATCTCAATTTCTCCAACTTTATAATGAGACCCAATTCACTCCTTGAAAGGATACCACTTCTCAAGGACATGCCTCAAATGTCTATGATAAGGGTGATAATTTGGCTCTGTTGTCTTCTCCGCCTCGTGGGGTCTCCTCAGTGGCGAGAGCTGCATCCCCTGCTTAAGCAGTTTCTCAAGCATCTTCCTAAGGTAATCAATCCTAAAAAAATATGTCTTAGACTTCTTCTACTCGAGGGTTTGGGGTTTCACTTCAGGAATGAAAGGCAAGCTTGCTCTGTCAACATGACGGGCTTTTTATGCTTACCCTCAAATGTTGACAGAGCTAAATTCTCCTCCTTCCTATTGAAGGAATCTCAAGAGGCTTCTTACCTATGCCCTTTTTAGTATTTCTAAAGGCCAAGGCATACTCTGTATCTTGCAAACTAGCCACATTCTCAATCAATGTCTTAAAAATATTAGTTGAACTCATCTTCAATAAGACAGAGATAGGGCCTTTTATCATGTCGATGAGGAATGCAACCTCATGTTGCTCCTGCAATTGTGGCTCACACTACAAACTCAAATTTTGCTATAAGATAATGAACTACAACAAAGGATCGGTAAGTACCTATCGGGCTAGCAATAAGTCACTCATGGTGACTTGGTGGTGCACTCCCACAAAGCGTTTCAAAAATTCTTCCTCCAATTCAATGAAGGTAGTGAATAAGGCGTTGGGCTGATTGGCGTACCATTTAAAAGTGAACTCTACTAAAATATTAACAAAGTGATCGAGCAAAAGCTCATCATTATTGCAAAAATTACACCAAAGGGCTCTAAGTTGGGCTATGTGTTGGAGGGGATTGCCAAGACCCTCAAACCTCCTGAAACAAGGGAGGACAAACATTGGAGGGTATTTAATATAATCATACACCCCAGAATAAGGTCTACCCTATCACACAAAGGTCTCAACTTGTTGGGCTTCCAATGCCGCCATAATCTTAGTTTTGACCAGGGACAATATGTGTGAGTTAGAAAAGACATGCTAATGATGACCAACATCGGAGGAAGTGAGATGAATATGCTGGAAAAATGAGAGAGGAACAATAGGATTGGTATGACTTACCTCACCATAAGTAAGCGGAGAAACAATGTCGGACCTACTCTCTTACCTTGTAATACCACTTTTTGGGTAGCAAGGAGGGTGATCCAAGCCTACATATGAGCAATTATATCATCCTTGCTTTAATCCCCTTGATCAACTACAAGGCTATGATGTACTTCAACAACCTCATGATGATCATCTTTGATAAGATTAGGGGCTTAGCTCTCAATATTTGAGCTTTGCACTGGTGTGGTTGCAGTCATAACCTAGCTACTGGCCATCTCAAAATCATGGAGTTCCTCACTAATGCATGCGGGTTCGCGACCTTAGTTCTACAAAAAACATAATGTGGTGTTTAATACATGGACAAATAATCTAGAAAATGTGCAAGGAAATCACAACAATAATTTTTATTTTTAATTAATCACTAGGATGCAAACGCAAGTATACATATCACACAAGTAATATAGGCTTTAATTGAGTCCTAAGTATCTACCCCAGGGAGGTGGAAATTCTTATAATTATAACTCAAAGAAACAATATCTAAACTATAGAAAATTTACTTAGAAAAGCAGTCAAAATTTGTTTTATGTAACTAAATAAACTATGTTTACTACACTTATCTCGAAGATAAATCTAATGAGTCTAAACTAAGTTTTATCTGAGAAGGTTTCAAATTTAAGAAAGTATCATTACCCTTTACAATGAGGTTATAGTTAATGAATAATCCAAATCTTTGTAAAATATATTGTGCCAAATAAGAGCAATTTTATTTTTTATCCTCTTTACGAGCGACAAAGAACATCGGTTGATCTAGAATTTTGTCCCTAAATCCATGATTATGCTGGGAAGTTACTAGCTCTCACTCTAGAGTTCCCACGTTCCCCTCACTTGAGGGCTAACATGTCCCTTTAGTTTCCAAACATTTGGACCAATTAAGGATTTTAGTCTGTCACCCTAAAATCTCCAATTCTACGCCCAACAATATATATTTTCCTATCTACTTTCACTTGAACCCATAAACTACATTCTCATTCATGAGATCAACTGTGATTCTTACTTAGTTGAAGAAAGCATAGCCCTCTCAGATCATATGTTTCACAAAAAATTCTAACAAAGCAATTGGTCAGATCGATAATTAAATGAAAATCAAAGTTTGAATCATCACAATTATGAAAATAAAAAGCTTCTAAATAATTTTGATTCTTCACATGATTATATCTCATTGTAAGGAGAAGGACAAAACAAACTACTGAGATTTTATGAGGAAGATACAACAAAACATGGATTTAAATATAATAACAAGTTGACCCAATAAGAAAAAGTAAAGTACAAACAACTTATCTCAATTTCCTCCCCAAGAAAATCCCTTGAAGTTTCTTTGAATCGCTTTCTCTTCTTACAATATTACTCAATTCTCTCTAAGAAATGTAACGAAGAAGAAATTTCTCACTTTCTCTATCCTCTTACAACTCTTTAGAAAAAAACCTCTTTAACACACTCACTCCACTTAATTCCCCCTAATACACACACTTTTGTGTCATAAAATAATTATTATATAATGTAGGGCCTAATTCCTAAGAGACTTCTTTGGCACCCCTTTGAAATTCATCCAAATTCAATATATTTGTAAAAATAATTGTCTTTGGTGCCTAGGAACCCAAATCAGGTGCCTAGGCGCCTCTTTCTCTGCATCCTGGCTCCTAGGTGCCAGTTCAAAGTCTTCAAAAGCAGTCTTTTAACTACAAATTTTGTCCTTTTTGCTTCCTTTCAGCTTCAAATGCCTAACTTAGTGACCTGCAACAAAAATATGAAATTAACTTTCTTTAAAGTGCAATATCACTAAAATTAAGCATTAAATGCACATATAAAATTTGAATATTTTTAGACATGTCAAAATTCTTCAAACTTAACTGTTACTTGTCCTCAAGTAACTCTTTTACTATGTAAAAAATATGATTTATGGTAGTGAGATTTACTTAAAGATTTCTATAGTTTTTTTTTTATAAATACAATGGTAAGACTTTAGAAAAATTTTCAATAACTCAAGTTAAAACTAGAAATGTAAGAATACCTAGTAATCAAGTTTAAGAGTTCTGATTTTCTATTCATTTCAAGAATAATTGTAGTTTTTCATACAAAGGAGGCTTAGAAGAATTACATGTAAAAGAATTTCATGAGAATTTTATTAGTAAGGATGTTAATATTTTAAATATAAGTTCAGAAATGTAATTAAGTCCCTTTCTTTCAAATGATTTAAGTAAAGCCCATTTTTGACTAGGCATCTTCTCAAGCTTCTCTTCACACATATTTTTAGCTTTTGCTTTTCTTTTTTTTTATATTTTTCTTTTCCTTTTCTTTTAGGATTGTTTTCAATCCCCTTTTTTTCTTTTCTTTTCATGCAAGGATTACTATATCTGGATAGACTTTAATAATTTTGAACTTCACTATCATTCTCCTAAAGTTACAAACTTCTCGCATTTCTTTACTTTATAAATGCATATTAGCTTTAGCAAAGACTTTTCATAAAGTCTCAATTCTTTCTTCTTATATGTAACTCTAAGATTCTTAATATTTTAAAAATACAATTTCCTTTATTTTAAATAGTATAAGCATAGTCTTATGCTCTTATACTAAATACCTTAATTCTAGAACTAAACTTTATTATTAAAAACTTTTACTTAAGCTTACTATGATATTTATAAAATAAAAAATATAGTTATCTCAAGTTAACCTCGAACACCAAAAGGTCATGTTAAAATAATTTAAAAATATAGTTTATTGAGGAAAAATAAAGTTTAGTCTCATTTTAAAAAAAAATTCCTTCCCCAAAACTTCAACTTTTTTAACAGGTAAAACATATAGTGTAGAAATGTAGGTAGAAAGAAAATAATAAATGCAATCAATAAGACTGACCTGTAAAGGGTTTTGAACATGAAACTACGTAAGTACCAATTAAAAATATCAGATGTATAAATACATAAAGTTTCATTAAACATGATATATCAAAAAAATTTGCTAAGTAAAGGACAGTTCTAAACATAAGAAATAAATTTAAACACATACAGTAGCACAGTAAAAACAAAAAATCCAGTACCACAGATAACAAGTTGAGTATGATACTTTACAATAACTCTACATCTATTTATCATAAACACAAAAGCAAACTACAATCATCAAAAATAAAGATCAAACTACTCCTCATCAACACTATCATCATCTTCTTCATCCTCCTCCTCTACATCCTCCTCAATTTCTCCTCTAGCATAAGGTGTAAAACTAGGGAAAGTTGGGAATTCCACTACATGATCAACCCTCATAAATTTTACTATAGCCTCATAAAAAGAAATATCGAAATCAACTCTTCTCTGCATGTGTTCATCATTATGGAACAAGTGAGCATCAATGCTTTTTATTAGATTCTATAGTGTCAAAATATCTCCTTGATGTATAAATAACTGCTCCATCACACTATCCAATGAAGTAGTATTAGAATTGGAAGGTCTACAAGCTGAAGTGGAAAGTATGTCTCTACTTCCATCCCTAGACCTTAATCCAACATGTAATTCATAAGTATGCACATTGGGTTTACTGATGGGTTTTAGGGGTTGTAATAATTCTTCCCATCTTTCATATCGTACTTCTGATTGATAACATAAATTGAAAATCAGAGCATGATATCCTAAACCTCCAATAGTCCTACCTCTAGAAAAAATGAGGGTGTTCTGACAAAAAAGAGAGCCAATATTTGTACGTTTCATTTGTTGAATGCAAAAGATCAGAGTGACTCTCTCTTTATTCACTTCACTAAGATGATTGAAAGGAAGAAGCTTAGAGAAAATGAAATAATGTCATGCCTTCAAGTGTGCATTTAACATTGAAGTGAAGAAGTTTACCTTGTGGTCATTCTTAATTTTCCAAATTTCCCTTCCATCAATAAAAAATGCAATAGCTTCATCCAACTTTGAATCAGAAGTCTCAAATGAAGAGTACTCGCAATCCATCTCATCCCACATCTGATAAAGAGCATTAATCCTTTCAAGGGTAACTTGTACCATTTTTCCATGAATGAAAATCTGATCATAACTGGCTTATCGGAGGTTGGCATAAATTTGAGATAATTGCCACTGCTGTGAAGTAGCAGAAGTTCTCCCAATGTCGATTCACAATTAAACTTTCTATAGCACCTCCAAGTCTGAAGAAAGCAAGCTCTTCAATTAACTTTTTTGAGGTGAGTAGAGTATTATAATGATTTTGAGCATTGAAGTTGACAAATTTCTTAGCATCAAAAACTTCCGTTCCATTCCCCTTCTTCATTTTATGAGCCATGAAATTTCTAAAAATTCACAATAAGTCAAAATAATTCGCAATAAAGGTATAATAAACTCCTAAAATCGAAATCAATGTTGAGAAACTTCACACCAAGGATTCTTCACTAAATCCTTCCAAGTTCTTCATTTTTTATATTTCCATATTGTAAAAGAAATTCATGGTGAAAATAAAAAATTTTTAAGCCAAAGTGATGCTCTTACCAGGAGAAGAATAAATCCAAGATTTTCATGCCTTGAAATCACCTAAAATTCGAATATGGAGAAGCCCTAGGGTGCTGCTCGGTGTGCTTTGCAAAGAAGAAAAAGAAATAGGCAAAAAATGGATGAAATTGGGCCATTTTTCGTGAATTTAGACCGATTTAGCGGTTCAACCGAACAGGCGCCTAGGCGCCAACGCTAAAAAAATTATTTTTATTATTATTATTTTTTTATTTAGCTAAAAGCGTTGAACACCAAGGCATACCGAACTTGAATTAGCCCAAATTCACATTAATTTTTATAATTAAGTAATCTTCCAACTTTCAATTTTCACAAACAACAAATAACTCACTTTTACATATAAATCCAAACAATTACAGATAAATAGTTTGGAACCTCGACATATAATTCAACATCATAATCACACTAACAACAACTTGGTGTTGTAAACTAAAAATCAAATACCAACATCGAACGCATATAAGTCTGACATTATTAACAAAAAAAAATCCAACACAACGCATCATAGAAAAGTTCTTATAAATATAAATTTTGTAATTCAACGCCACTACCAATCTTCATCTTCAACACTTTCTTTTTCTCTAAGATCTCCCATAGATTGATGGTGGACATATAAGTTATAGAAAGGACAGTTAGGAAATTCATCTATTGATTCATCCTTGATCCAAATGTTTTTCTTATACATCTGTATTGTTGCCTCTTTAAAAAGTGCAGTATGATCAAATTGTTGTTTGATTTGCCAATCTAGATGGTCAAGTTGATCAGAAATGTTGTTAATCACATTCATAATATCAATCATCTCCTTCTCCAACTTCTTAATCCTCTTTAAAACAGTAACTTAATTATCCAGAAGTTGGGGTTGTAAAAATGGTGTTGAATTTTGAGACAATTTGATCCATAGAAACATTTCTATCTTCCACTTCTTCTTTATCCATGCATTCAAACTTTAAAGATGGGTCCATAGGTTTCCAAGGAAGAAGTACCTTCTCCCAATTTTTGTAAGGAACTTGTGCTAGACTGCAAAGCAAAAAGATAGTAGAAGGATGTCCCAGTTCATAAGAAGCTTCGTTCAGTATTAAGCAATGAATAGATTGAACAATTAAAGCCCCCACATCAATTGGTCTTCCAGTTTGGATACAATAATTTAAGATAGCGCTCTCCTTCATCATTTTGTTGAGTTTTTTGATAGGGAGAAATGTGGTTGAAATGAAGAAATTTCAAAGCTTCGTGGTTGAATTTAACAATGAAGAAGGAAAACTTACATCATAATCATCTCCCCAAATTCCATCTTCATCTGTTAAGAAGCTAAAGACTTCATTTAGATTTTCTCTTGTAGCGGCGAAGTTGGCATAGTGACAAATTGAAACATTCTCAATCAAAAACAAATCATTGATTCTTAAAAAAGTATAAGTTATCCACTTGCCTTGAACAAAGACAACTCCCTAGTTAATCTCATGAAAATTAACATAAAATTCCTTCACCAGAGGAATGACTGCGACAGGAGTTGTGTAGCATAGTACTTCCCATCGCCTTTGCACGATTATCTCTTCCACAAGACTATCAGGAGTACTCAATTAACAAAACCTCTTTCCTTGATCAATTTCTTCTTCGCAACAGTCCTATCATGTAATTTTTGCTCATCAAAACTAATGAACTTCTTTCGGTTAAAAATCTCATATTTGTATTTTCCTATAGAGTTGGAAGCCATTATAACAAGAATAGTGGATCCTCTCCCTCTATATTGATTTAAATTAACTACAAATGACAAGTTTTAGGAGTTATATAGAAAAAATTTGGGCAAAAATGTTCAAAAGGAAGCTTCCAGGCGGTTTTTCGATTACAGCGCCTCGGCTCCAAATCTAGGCGCCTAGGCGCCTAGGTGTCGAGTATTCTATAAGATGTCTTAGGCGTCGGTTTTAGGTGCCTAGGCACCAGTGTGTATCTTTGCACCACCGCACCTAAGGTCCAAATAACTCTCATTCTAACTTTAAAATTCAATAATTAAAGTGTTTTGTGTATTTTCTTAAAATGTAAGTCTCCAAAGCACATAAAATTCAATGAAAGTACTTATTTTTCATAAAAAAATAAACTTAAATTACTTCAAGTGGGGGGTGTGTCTATTGGAGTGAAGAGGAAGCAGAGGACGTTAGGGGTGAAGATTTCCAAGGGTTTGGAGTGTAGGAAAAGGGGAAAAGTGAGGTTGCTTTCATTTTTTGCATTTCTGAGTGATATTTGAGTGAAATTCTAAGGAGACTTTGAGAATTCTTCAAAGGAACTTTAGAAGATTTGCTTGGGGATGAGTTTGGAATAAGTATTTTGTAGTTTTGTTTAATTTTTGTTAAATTTTATAGTGTAAATCGGATTTTATATATCAATCCATTTGTTGTTGTATTTTCTCCATGAAATCTAAGTAGTTTTCTTTATCTTTCTCCTTTTTGCAAGAAATAATCTTTTGCACGATTAGAATTATTTAGAATTGCTTTTATTTAAATATGGTGATTACTTCATGCTTAATTTACTTAGGCAAGTTTGTCCATTGTTAAGTTAAAACATATTGTGAAAACATAATGACCCGGGAGGGCTATGTTTTCCCTCAATTAGTAATTACCACACTAACCTTTAGGATGAAGAAAAAGTAATCTTGGGGTGAGTACAAATAAATAGGGAGATAAGTTTAGACAGTTGTTAATTGATGATTCTAGGGTGACAGGCTAGAATCTTAACCAATTTAATCTAGGGTTTGGAACTTAAAGCTAGGTTAGCTAAATTGAAGGCTTATGTGGGTACCTTAAGGTGACAGGCTAGAATTTACCCATCATAACCAAGGATTTAGGAACTTAACTCTACGTTATCCTATGTTATTTATGCACTTAGAAGAGGGTAAAGAATAGGTATGTTCTTATTTGTCACAAAACTACATTCAAATTTATAAACATTTGATTCTGAAACTGATTATGATCTCATTACAAGGAGAAGGACTTCTATATGATTTGAACTCTTCTATGTAAAGCAAGTTTAGAAATAGAATTAGTAGGTATAAGTACTCCTTTTTAAACATAATTTTGATCTTTATTTTGGGATAATTTACCTGCAGTTTAAGTAGAGTTTTACTAATTCTATAAAAAGAGTTTTTCCTTCCTCAGAAGATCGATACTTGTGACTAAAAGAAAGTCTAATATCACTTAAATGATACGTGCACTTGCATTTTTATCGTTGTGAATTTTTTAAATCAATAATTAGAAATTTTATTTTAAAATAAGTAAAACCTACATCACTAGAAGTAGCCACTATAAAACATAACATAACATTATCAGCACAGAAAGCAGTGACTGGTCTTAAGAACCCCTTCTCATCGAGTCTGAATGTCGAGTGGTTCCTTTTCCATTCAAGTGACTGCTCAAAGGTAACAACTCTGAGATTCCTCCAAGTTACTAAAAATTGTGATGATCTGCTTGTCGCCAAGGAATTTTGCTGCTACCTTATAAGTGGAGGTTGCTGCTCGGTAACTGGTCAACAAGGAGAGCTGAAAATGACATTGTATGTTGTTAGGGTTCTTTCACCATGAAGTATTTTATGCTGGTAAACTGCTTATCTGCTTTCCCCAGGAGACACCCATAGTGATAAAGTGTAAAACTTCTTTTTTTTTTTGCTAGAGAAGCAAAAGAGTGGACTGGTTAGTGATTCAACTCGCTGGACTTAAGATTGACCTTTTCACACGCCATTTTCAACATGATGTCCACAAAGCTCCCAGTGTCAACTAAGATAATACGCACCTGGTAAATGTTGATGAGGGTGGTTACGATGATGGCATCATTGTAAAAATTTCTCTTTTGGGTAAAATTCCTATTGGTAAAGATAATGGGGGGTGATTGTGCTTCTTGGAGGAAGTGACTGCAAACACCTCACCAATCAAAAACATTTTTAACTGGCTCGATGGGATGATTCTCTGTCTCCTGCAAAGATGGTTGGGATTACACCAGTGATATGTGTAGGATTTTCTTGGATGGTTTCATGTAAATATTGTTCCACTGGAGCCTTTCCCTTTCACTAAGTGTTTGCTCTGACAGTGATGATGTTTTTGAGTTTTCCTACCCTGATTTGGCCTTTGACTAAGCTCCAAAGGTAACTACATTCCTTTGTGTTATGATCATGGCGTCAATGGTAATCACAATACTTATTGGGGTTCCATAGAGAAGCTCAGGTTTTCAATGGTGAGGCATTCTTAAAATACACCTTGTTCTGGATGGCCTCCACAAAATCGGTCATTGAGACCCTCATGGGAGTCTTCTATGTTTCATAGTGTGGCCGCTCATTGTAGTGAAACTGTTGCTAGTTTGAGTTTCATGTTTGACCCAAGTTATTCTTGCCTCAGTTGTAGTCTCAAGCATGTCGATCATTCTCATATTAGGAGGGAAAAAAAGGATGTTGCGCATCTATCAACTTTCTTCTATCACCTTGTGCATCCTTCTTCTTTAAATGACGATCGAAAGAATTTTTTCGGTGATGGGAGGAACTGATAACTCTTACACAATGGTAATAAGGTTTTTGGCCATCTCACATAACTCCGCCAAGGACTCTAGCTAGCACAAGTCTAAGTTATTTTTGAATCACTTCATCCTTACTCTTTGAGTCAAAGCATCTTGTGCAATCAGTGGTTGCAGGTTTTGTACTAGAGAAACTCCTTTAAAAAATGATTGATATAACAATGAAGGCTCTTGTTCTCTTCCCACTTCATCAAAAAAGGGCTTGAGACTTTTCTAGAAGTTTCTATGCAGTGGCAAAGTTTTCCATAGATAGCTTCTTGAAATCTGTGAAAGAGTGGATAACTCTCACTAAAAAATAATTAAACCAGCTAAGGGTAAACTCCCTCAACATCGTTGGGAACAACCGGCACTTTAAAGTATCAATGATCCTCAGCATACCAACTATCAATTTAAAGGTAGCAATTGAACCTTATAAGAACTAAGGTGGGGGGTTTTAAACATTTATAGAGGTTTGGCCTTTAGGGTATTTTAGAGAAAGCGTTCTCTGATAGTTTTTGTTGTGTTGCTTCCTCATGAATGGGCTGATGACCTTCCGTATACATCAACCCAACACTATTAATGCACTAGGGGTCTTCTTATCTTTTAATTTCTTAGGCGACTCTTCAATCACTAGGTACATGTGGTTTTTTCTTCAGTTGGTTTCTTGCAAGTCCTCCTGATAAGAAAGGTCTTTGTTCCTTTCTCTAAATAATAGCATCTTGAATGGTGATCATCATCAGATCTTTTAGCTCATGAATCTATTGTTGTACAAATTATTTAGTGCACTCCATGGTTGTAGTGTCTTTGAGTTGAATTTCTTCTTCTTAATTGTGTGCTCTACTTCTCATATGGGCTTGTCCATGCCCATCCGATCACATTTTTGGATGTTAAATCTTGATTTGTACTTTGAAACACACCATGAGGGATTGACCATATGAAAGAAGAGAGTGAGAGAATGGATTATAAGATGAATAATATAGAGAAAATGATGCATTCTTTTATTCATAAAATGATCCTTATCTATAGTCACGGAGAACCCTTCATAAATTACGTGTTTTCCCATACTTTTATGGAGGAATTACAGATCAATATTACTTCCATTGGCACCTTTTCATAATTATAACTGATGCTGACACATTTCCATATCTATAACTAACAATGATACTTTCACAACCATAACTGACATTAAACAGCTTTTTGTGTTAGTAATTGATATTGACACCCTTTTATAAATCTAAGCCTCCCGTTCAATAGGTCTTTGAATCAGTCAACTTAACTGGCCTGGGTCAGCTAGTTTGTATGTTGATCGGTCTTCGCTATGGGAAACTGAGTGGTGTTAAGAGTTGCGACCTGTTGGACTTAAGGCATTTAGTATTTTTGTTGAACTGGGTGGGTTTTTTTCTATGAAAGGCTTTTGGCTGATTAGCCATTCTTTGGTCAGTTGGAAATCTTCAGTCGATCGACTTCATAAGTTCCTATAACTTCTCGTCAAACAATTGTCTTCAGTCTCTTCTCTTTTGAATAGCTTAATCACCTCACGATTTGTGTTGATAATTTTCTTGTATACATCAACTATTATTTTGTGGGTAAATAAGCTTATTTTCAAGAAGTTACTAATCACTTTTTTTTAAAAAAAAGACATGTGTATCATTATTATTTATTTGGGAAAAGATAAGAGTCACACCTAAATTTATTACAAAAAAAGGGTACAGCTTACAGCACAAAAATAAAAAATACAACATAGAAAATCAAAATTAATTAAAGAAGGAAAAACACTAAGACTATAAAGAAGAACATTAGAAGAAGAAAACTCTTGAAGATCAAACAAGGCTACCACACCATGAATCTACACCTCAAAAAGCTCCAAGTAATCAACAACCAAGAAGTAGTGTGAATGAATAATCCATCAACAGAAGAGGATCAATAATCCAACAACCTTAGAGCAGTATGAATGAACTTCCAGCAAAAACAATATAAATATTACAAGATGGAAAAATCATATCATCCTACAAAAAGAAAGCAAGGAAAACAAGGAGGAGGAGCAACATAAGAAAACAGAAAGAGATAATCATCTAAATCACAAAGAGCAAATAACCCAACCCTACTATAAAAGAAAAAAAATATCATCCATGTATTATGAATTTTTAAAATCAAAAGATTTTAATTATTCAAAAGTACATGTAAATTAATAAAATGAGCTCATAAACTTACCTAAAAGAAATATTAAGATTTCTTCAAAGCATGATGAATATCTAAGGAAAAAAAATACTTAAATATTCAAACATATGGTTTAATTTTATTAGAAGGCTAGAAATCATCATAGCTCAATCAAAAAAGCCCAAAAAGAAGAGAACAAGAATATAATTATTCTTATTATAATGAATAGCTAATAAATAAAAATAATTAGCAATGAAAAATTAAAATAACAACTAATGGCTAAAAAGTTACCGTGAGTTAAGTCGGTCAATCATGCAAGTAGACCGTGAGTTAAGTCGGTCAATCATGCAAGTAGACATGTCAAATAATATACGGTATTAGAGCCCGTGTATCGATCCCACGAAGAAAGGGCTAATAATTATTCTGACAGAAAAATCTCTTGTTTACTAACATTGTAAACCTAGCTTGGCGTGATCATAATAAAGGGTTAAAATCTTATAATCCTAACATAAAACAAATCATGATCGTAAAAAATAGAAAATGGAAAGTAGAGAGAAAATTAGTATTCTTCAAGTGGGATGAGGCTCGTGCCTCTGTGACTTGGGTACCCTGAGTGTTCATGATTTTCTTTAGTGTTTTCTTACATGATGGTTGTCAAGCAGGGATAAATTTTCTTCTTAAGCCTATGCCTAAGTCAGACAAAGAAATAGAAACCCATAAAGTTAAGTTTCGCTCAACCTCATGGCATTCACAGAATTATTTCATTCCCTTATCTAGATTGCAAAATCTTACTAGAATATGCCTATTCTATTAGGATTCTTGTGGTTAACCTATTTGTTCCACTATGTGATGGACAAATGTCATAAATCACAAAAATATTTTAACATCATAATTGGCCAGACTTTGAATAAATGAAATATAAATGGTTAACCAATTAGATAAAGAATTTTTGCCTTGAAAAATGTTATATGAAAAACATCTCAAAAAACTAGAAAAAAATCACTTACCCTACATCATAAAAACATGAAAGAGGATTTAGCCAAGCTTAGTAGAGAAAATCACATACAAGAATTCCAAGAAGATCATCATTACAAGAAACAAGTAATTGCAAAACTTATAATTAAGACTTGTTCTCTCCACAAGAGTAAAAGATCACACTCTCATACCGAACAACAAGAACAAAAAAGAAAAAGAGGATGAGAAACACTCCTTTGGTTCTAACCCAAATAAAAAGGAAGAAAAACCTAAAGGAGAACTCTCTCTCACCAAAATCTTTCTCTAACTCCAGCCTCTAATCACCCAAAATACCATAGAATTGTCCCTATAAGCATACATATTAAGGAAGTTGGTGCGCCGCCATGTCGGTGCTGGTGCGTCAGAGATGTAATGACCGAGCACGGGCATGGCACAAAGTGGGTGTGGGCACTTTAACCTAACATGGGTGCCCTAGCTTGACGCGGGCACACTTGATTGTTAGCGCAGGTGCACTATGTAAAAATCTGCCTTTATTTGCTTGAATTTGTTCTTTTTCATTCCGGGACATAATCCAATCTGTAACTTGCACAATTTAGACAAAATACCTTCCTCACTCATATCATTATAAAATATGCAAATATAAGGATAAACATGCCAAAAATTCATCACATATTTCATTCACATCAAAAACAAAGTATTGTTAGAGGATGCTAAGATATGATTTTAAACCAACATAATCAAAGGAAAAAAGAAAAACCAAGAAAAAATAAAATAAAAGAAATATCTAAAAAGATAAGACCATCCAGCTTCAAAAAACAAACAAACAAAAACACAAATAGAAATCCAAAATAAAAGAACAACACCAAACAATCCACCAACCTCCATAACAAAATAACTCCCAAATTGAACAACATCCAACTGAAAATCAAAATAACAAAAGAGTTCACCAACATAAAAAGAAAAAGACACTAAAATAAACAAAAACAACAACAAATCAGAACATAAAAAAAGGTATAACAAAACAATGAGACAATTAAAAATAAAAATAAAAACCTAAAAATAAAGCAACAAAAAGACTAAAAAGAAAGTAAATAGGCAAAAAAAAAAAAAAAAAAAAAACCCCACCCAACCAAAAAAGTAAGAAAAAACGTAAAAAATGAAATCTCCACCAAAGAACAATAAATATACATTTAACAAAGCTAAATATATAATATTGAACGATTGAGACTTCAAAAAAAAAAGAAAGAATGAAAGCACAAACAAAAATTAAACACACAAAAAATATAAACAAAGCCACACAATTAAAACTAACCAGTAATATGAAATAAAATGAAACAAATAAAATAAAATTTTAAAATATTTAAAAATGCCTAATAGAATTAGAAATACAATTTTTAAACTTCCATTTCCTACTCTTAAAAATAATCAGACAATCAATATATTGAATATTAGAAGCAATAGATGTATGAATATTTCAAAAAATCCTAGGATTTTTCTCCTACTAAATAACATATGCTATAACTTACAAAGTCAAAAGATAAAACAACTTACGAATTTTGCAGGTTAAATTATTAGAATGATAGAGAACATGAAAAATAATATTAGGAGCAAAAAAAAAAAAAATACAACAAACAAATTTTAATAAGAAAATGAGAAAAATGACAATAAAAAGAGAGATGGTCATATGTTTCAAGATAATTCAAATATTAAACACAACTAGAATTAATATTCATACCTCTTAAAGAGAGAATATCACAAGTTTTGAGGCACTTAATAAAAACTTTACATAGGTGAAAAACATATTTTAAGGAAAATCCCTTAAACTAAACAAAATTAATGGATTATTTTGGGGAAGCTGCAGCTTATTAATAAGCTGTTGATAAGCAGCTGAGACAGATAAAACTGATCCAGATAAGCTTGTTGGTTGTTTGATTTATATTGTTGGAAAACAACTATTTTATAATTTTTTTTGGATAAATGAATTTTCTGCCCCTATTTAGTAATATTGCTTGCAACAGAACTATCATAGAAATATATTTGATGATTGAGAAACAAAAAATCACTTCAGAATAGTATAAAAAATAATATACACACCTCACTTAATAATGATTATCAAGTTTGTTAAAAAATATAAATACTATTAAAATTATAATTAAAAATATGATAATATTAATTTTAAAATCACGACAACATATGTCATGAGTTGCGTCATTCTCCAGGGATACTATCCAACCCCGATTACTATCGGTAGTGAAATATGTTAGGTTTTCTGCCCACTAAAAAAAGTCGCAATTCTCTGTGATGCCCCGAGGACACTTGTAGAACTATCTCTAGTAGCTATGTACATAACGTGGCATCAGTAAGGAAGTATATAGTCCTCAGTAGCAGAGCACTCGCCGGGAGGTCCATGAAATTCTGGAACTTATCATTTTTGAATGATTCAAAAGAAAATTCATTAGTCATAACAATAGTTGAAATTGCTAACATAAGTAATTAATTAAATTTTTTTGCAAGCGTGAGATCTCAACCAATGAATCTGTCACTACAAGAAGACAAGAGACCTTGTAAGTGTTCTTGGTTGCCTTTAACTTACTTAATACTAAGCTTGTGTGTGTCACATAAGCATATCACAAAAAAGGCAATCCAAAAGTTCCTAAAAGACCACGACATCAAAAAGAAGAGAGGAACTTGGTTGCCTTTATCGAGATTTCACATTTGACACCAACAAACAGTGACTAACATGCCATACAAGAGAACCCACAAGGTTGAACGTCTCATCATGTACCTAATATCATACACAAAAAAATAAGAAGGGATCGAAAAAGGAAAAAAATATAATTACAAACATCATAAAACTTATAATATCTAAAATATCAATAATTGATGGAACATAAAATAAACATGCACTTTATAAATTAAAAAAAAAATAGTAATCAATTATGATTTTGTACGGCGCAAGGTCTTAGAAAACAATGTACATCAACCCCATTGAACTTGTCATAATAATAAGACAACAGACCTTATAAAACAATGGTTCTTGGTTACTTTTAGCTCACTTAATATCAAGCTTGTCGTGTGTCACATAAGCATATCACCAAAAAAATCCATCTAGAAGTACCTCAAAAACCCAAGCATCAAAAAGAACAGAGGAACTTGGCTTCATTTTTCAGGATTTCATATGTGGCACCAACCAATAATGACTAAACAGGCCATCCAAAAGTACCTAAGAAAAACCACCCAGTATGGAAAATAATATTGGAACTTGATTACATTTATCAAGATTTCACATGTGACACCAACCAATAATGACTATTAGGCCATACAGAAGAACCCACAAGATCAAATGTCTCATCATGGACCTCACAAACTAACAAAAAAAAGTACAAAAAGGATTCAAAAGTGGAGAAAAAATAATTACAAACAGCATAAAAATTCCAATATCTAAAATATAAATAATACATGTGACATAAAATAAACATTGACTTTATAAAATAAACAATAGTCATTCAATCAACATCCAACAATGACATCTGTAATTTGCTCTCTCAAAATAGTCATTTTTGCAACACCCTTCACATCCTAGGTGTAACCTTCCAGTGATTCCACTTCTTGTTTGGGTATAGATTGTCCTTTGTGATATTTAAAAGCTTCCGGCAGGACCTATAAGTGGCCATCGTCAACCATGCTGAAGTCTACATCAGCTCGAGAATGATGTCGTCGAATGTAGTTGTGGAGCGTCATCGTGGCCACTACAATCTGCACCTGCTTTTGAAATGGATACATGTATTATGACATATTTCTTCTTCTACACTTCAAATGTTCTTTCAATTATGTCGCTTAAGGAGGAGAGTCTTTTGTTAAGCATTTCCTTCCTACCACGAGCAACACCACTAGATCTTTCAAAATCAGGAATGTGGTACTTTGTATTTGGAAATGGATTCAGATACCCCCTCAGTAAAGGATATCCAACATCGACTAAATAATATTTATTTTCCCCAAATACCATAATAAATAATAAACTAAAGAAAAATAAATGTGGTTGATATTTTTACGAACCTGGAGGTGGGTGCGAGAAGTCGTGTCTTCGGTCTCTTATCGCAAAAGCAAAAATATGACTTTCATATGCACTGTCTTCCCAACAAGCCATCATAAAAGCAAAGCACATATTAAAGTCACATACTACCATCACATTTTGTGTGGGAGATTCACATCGTTAATCATTTAAACTGTGATTGCCATGTAAATCATTTTGACGTCTGAATGTAATGTGTTAAAAGGAATTACCTTAAAGAATGATATATACCACGGGTCATTTGCAATATTTGTTAGAGTCATCTTGAATGTTAGATCCTTTGGCTTAGTTATTTTTGCCAACAAACTGATAAGAGCTTTTAAACCCACCGAGAAATACATGTTAATTGTCTCTGATGAATGTTGGAATCACTCCATCGCTCGTCTCATTGATTTGTTCTATGATAAAATATAGACGGTTATCGCTAACTCCTCTCTTGTTGCATTCTTGAGGAATCATAGAGTTCATGATGGTTATTTAGTTCATCAAGAAGACCCATAAATATGGGTTTAGTCACACGGAACATGTTACTAAACCTTGTGGGGTGTCCTTGTAGTAGCTCAGCGATCCATTTATCACCAATATAAGTCAATTTCATGCAAAGACTTTGATTACATCACACCTAGCACCTAGACACCATCCAACCCCAATGTAGGAAACACCCAAACCCAGTCGCAGCAACCCCCCACCCATAGTGTAGGCAACACCCACCCAAACTCCATCACATCCATCACCCATCCCCAACACAATCACTACAAAATTAATGTACATTAAACACTTATCACCATATAACAAATGTGAAATCTATATATAACACCATAAATCATTTACCAACACAGGGAACACCCAACCCCCATCACAGCCACCATCCACCACGCACCACCCACCACCCATCACACCCATCACCCAACCCCCATCACGCCCAGCACCCAACCCCCATCCCAGCCACCACTCAACCCCCAACACAACCAGCACTTAACCCCCATACAACCACCAGCCAACCCCATCACAGCCACCACCCAATTCCCATCATAGCCACAACCCATCCCCAACACAACCACAACATATTTAATGTGCATGAAACATTTACCACCACATGATAAATGTGGAATCAATATATAACACCATAACACTAATGTGCTTAAACCTTCAGGGAGAGAGGGAATGAGATGGGCATTGTTGCATGGCAATTACAAAAAATAACATCCCGTATTTTTCATTTTGGGCAAATACATACGAGTCACTGTCGGCCGCCAAACATGTAGTGTTTTTGTTTGTAGAAAAATATATTTAATTTAATATATATCCGAATCGATTTCATGTACGTAATAGTTTAAATAAATGAGCACAACATCGCATAGGATGCATCTATTCTAAGAAATGAACACATCGTTTGATAGTGAGACTCAATTAAATAAACTATAGAATCTATGAAATATGTTCTAGTCTGCGAAACCGTTCATGATGATCCACAAATTCCCCTTTTTAACATAGAAAACTAAATAGGGTTTATATTAAGTTGGGTTCTAAAGTTCTCTATAAAGGCAAGCCCCTATAGCAAATTACATCTTAAGCAACCAAAGTTGCTTAAGAATACTCTCGATTCAGATTCGTGGTTTTGCTTTCAAGAATTTCAAAGTTTAAGTTTTCAAGATTGAAAATTGTACTCTCAATTCAGAATCGTGATTTTGCTTTCAAGAATTTCAAAGTTTAAGTTTTCAAGATTGAACATTGGAAATTCAAAAGGGAATGGATCAAGTAGGAACACTTATTTTCAGGAATCCAAAGGAATGAAAAGTAGGAGGTTAGGAGATATCACTGACCAAGGGAAACCTTGGTGACTTCTCAAACTATCATATTATCTGGTTTTATGTTTTAGAAATAATTTATTTGATGTTTCATCCTGCCAATTTTATTATTTAGGGCTTACTCTTGCATGACACGGTCATACAAATAGCTTGAAAGATAGGAGGGTTTACGTCGTATCGGACAACGACCTCGTAATAAACGACAACCTTAGAACCTAAAGTTAGTTAGGGCTTAAATTACACAATATGATTGTGCAAAAGCCTAAAGATAAGTTGAGAATTTATGTCGCATCAGGCAGACAACCTCAAAATCATATGACTTACTATTTAATTCTAAGAAAAGTTGTTGTTGTAGAACGCTTTTGTTATCTTGAAGTTGTTCTTCTGTACATTATTGTCATGCTACCCACGGTGTTAGCTCCAAGCTCCTCACTGATGTGACGGTCCTAAGGTCTAAGGTTTAAGAAGTTTTACCATATATGTTTCAATGTTTTGGTTTTGTTGTTGCTGGTGTTCAAGTGTTCCTGGGGGGGGTTAAAGTTGATTAGAGAGACATCAGATAGGATCTCATGGTTCCCTCATTCCAGTACCAATATTTTCTTTTGAATTTAGTTAATCTAAACTAGTTGTTAAGCTCATTTAAACTGGGAAGATCTCGTTAGTGATCCCCAAAAATATAGTAGTCTAAAATTTATAAAGTTTACTCCGCTTTACAAAGATGCCAAAAACTTGTGTGGCATTTTATGAACAGAATGTTAAGAACTTAATGTAGGGATTCTACACAAGTATACGTATTTTTATCAAGTAATTTAAGAGTTTCTATTTAAGTCCCAAACATCGATCCCACGAGCAAGGTTTAAATTTGAATAATTTCTTCTAAAAATCCATTTTGACTCCAAATTCCATCCTTTTTGCTTCTTTTTTGCTTCAAGTCCTAAAAATCAACAACGTACAATAAAACATGAAAAATATCTTCCTTTAAAGTGCAATATCACAAAAAAAGGTATAAAATATAGGTATAAATATGCATGTATTTTTAATGTATCAAAATCACCCAAACTTAAATGTTACTTGTCCTCAAGTAACTCCTTTACTACATAAAAGAATAACTCATGACAAAAACTTAACTTCTAGATTTCCATATTTTAGTCTACTAAATACAATAGCATAACTTAAGAAAAATGTAAAATAACTCCAGTTAATATGGAAGGTATAAGAATATCTAGCAGTCAAGTCTAAGCTTTCTTATTCTCTATTCTTTTTAAGGAAAATTACAAATTATTCATTTTAAATCTACTTAGAATATCAATATGAAAAAGAACTTCGTGAAACTTCACTAGTAAATATGCTAATACTGAAATATAAGCTTAGAAAATATAGTCAAGTCTTCTTCTTTAAGTTGATTCAAGTAAAGCCAATTTTTAATTAGACATCTCCTCAAGCTTCTCAAGCTTCCTCCTCAAGCTTCTCCTCACATATTTTTCTTTTCTTTCCTTTTCTTTTATTTTCTTTTCAGCATCATTTTCAATCTTCTTTCTTTTTCTTTTCTTTTCTCTTTTTTTCTTTTTTTTTTTATGTGAGGATTACTATATCTGGATAGTCTTTATTGATTTTGAACTTCACTATCTTCTTTTTAAAGTTAAAAAACTTTCACATTCCTTCACTTTATGAATATATATTAGCTTTAAAGATTTTTCATAAAGTTTTATTCTTTTCTTCTTACATGAATCTCTAAGATTTTTAATACTTTAAAAATACAAATTCATTTTCTTACAATAGAAAAACATAGCATAGTCTTATTCTAT
>NW_018241274.1:64229-68238 GCF_001263595.1 Phalaenopsis equestris
ATTTTTACTATATATTTAGAAACACAAATATAGTTATCTAAAGTTACCCTCTAGTACCAATAGTCATGTTAAATTTTTAAAATTTTGAAGATATAGCTAATTGAGGACAAATAAAATTAAGTTTCTTTCTTTAAAAAAAAATTTCTTTCCCCCCCACACTTAATTTTTTAAAAGATTTAGCATGAAAAACTAAAAAAAATAAAGGGTGAAGAAAACATTTAATACATAAAGAAAAGACTTACCTGTTGAAGGTTCTGATATTGAAACTTAACTCTAAAATATTGCAGGTGCTAATATGAAAAACTACAAGACTTAAAACATTAAATAACACATAATACATATAAAAATTTGGTGAGAAAGAGTTAACTACAAATACATTCAATAAAGTACTAAAAACTAACAATAGTACTAAAATGATTTCCAATGTAAAAAAAATAGTTTCACAATCCCACTATTTACAGTACAACATAATATTTAAAATAAAGTAAAGTGTCATGTTCTAAAAACAAACAATAATAACAATAAAGTACAACCAAACATAAAATAAACAAAAAAATCAAACTAAAACATCACCAATCATCATCTTCTTCATCTTTCACATCCAAATTTTGCTGCTGATATCGGTAAAAATAGGTTGAGTAGGAAACTTAATTGAGTGGTCACCCCTCATGTATCTGACCATCGCATCATCATAAGCAGCAACATATTCAAACTTTTGCCTTGTCAAATCATCATCTTGTCAAATCATCATTGAATCATCATTGTGTGTATTTCTGGCCTCCATATATTCCATCATACTTTCCATTCTCAAGATACCTCCCTGTTGGATTATCATCTGCTCCATAAGTTCCTGGAGAGTAGGGGTACTGGAAGTAGTGGTACTTGAAGTCAAATGAATATCCCTACTCCTACTTCCAGATCTCCATCCAACATGCGATTCATAAGTCTTAATATTGGAGGCCCAATAGGTTTTAGAGGTCCAATCATCTCCTCATCCATTTTAAAATCAACTCATGCCTGTTCACATAGTGTGAAGATCAGAGCAGGGTGTGCTAAACCACCCTAAACCACCAGTAGTCTCTTCTAAAGCAATAGAATGAGTGTTTCTATAAATAATAGAGCCTATGTCTATCCTTCTCATCTACTGGATACAAAAGTTCAAGATGACGCTATCCTTTGTAACCTCACTGTGATGATTTGTTGGTATCATTCTACCAAAAATAAAATAGTCACAGACCTTATATAGTACATTTAACATAGAAAGAGGGAAGTTTACCTTAACATCATTCTTCACCTTCCAAGCTCCCCTTCCATCAGTAAGCCTTCCATCAGTACCATCAGTAAGAAAAGAAATAACTTCATCTAAGGCCTCATCTGTAGCATAAAATGATTTGTAATGGCAGCTATACACATCCTCTAACCGATGAAATTCATTAATTCTCCTTGGAGTAAATTCCACCATTTTCCCATGAACAAACACGTAATCTTCAGAAGTTTCTTTAAAGTTGGCATAGAACTCCATCACTACACTAATAATAGCATCGACAGTAAAGTAACAAAAATTCTCCCGCTGTCGAGTATTGATTAATCTTTCGACTTCTTCACCCGGATTTTAAATCCTCGATCTGAAATTACTTTCTTACTTGCAAGTAGACTATTGAAACAAATGTTAGCCTTATAGTTTACAAAATTTTGATCATCAAAATCCACCTTTCTCTTTCCTTGCTCATTATCGGTGTCATGGTAATCTAAGAAAATTTAATAAAATCCAAATATATTCCCAAAAATTTCAAAAATCACAATGTGGAACGTTTTAAACTTAAATCTACTAAGAGTTCTTCACCAAAAGAGTTTCTCAAAATCTTCTAAAAAATTTCAAAATTTTGGATCATGGCAATGTAAGATAAATCCTTGGTGAAAATAAAAAATTTTGAGTTTAAAGTGTAGCTCTTACCTAGAGAAGATGAAATCCGAACATTGTTTGCCTTAAAATCGCCTCAAATCCAAGTATTAGTAAGCCCTAGGTACAAAAACCGGAGGTTGAAGGTGACCCAAAAGGTAAAAATGGTGTTTTTACTGTGCAAATCATGAATTTTAAGGGGTATGGGGATTTTCGGGTCGAGGGCGCTGTCGGCGCTCATGTTGGCGCTGTCGGCGCCAGCGGCCAAAAATTCACTTTTTAAATTTTCGCAATATTCAACTTTCTTTCAATTCACTCCAAAGTCTATTTAGTCTTTTTGAACAAACATTTTCACAAGCAACACCAAACTAACTTTTATATATGAAAATACACATTCTACAAATACATTTTTCTAATCACACTTACACATACCTAAAGCAAACTAAATTGTAATTCAGCGTCGAAATCAAGCCACAACACTAGAATGCTGACACAAAACTATACACACAATTAAAGTTAATAGAGTTCTAAAGCAAAGTAAAGTAAAGTAAATCCACACAATCACATTAAAAACATAATTACTTTAAAATAGTAGAGACTCCAACTTCTTCAATTATTCTGCTTCATCTTCATTTCTTTCTCCTCCTCTTATATCTCCCACAGACTGATAATAGACATATAAATTGTAGAAGTGTCGGTACAGGAATTGATCAGTCAAATTTTCATCGATCTATCCATTTTTCTTGAACATCTGCACCAATCCTGCTTAAAGTGTTTCAGTATGATCAAAATTCTCCTTCATCCTCCAATCTAGGTGATCAAAAAGGTAGTTAAGATTTCCTATTGCATTTATAATACTTTGAAGTTCTCTTTCTATTTTCTTCATTTTCTTCTCCAAAGCTATTGAACTTCCTACTGTTTGTGGTATTCTTCCAAGGTAATAATGCATTCTCCCAACTTTCATATGGCATTTGAGATTGACTGCAAAGTAAGAAAATTGTAGAAGGATGCCCCAATCCATATATTGGCCCATTCATAATAATACCCATAATAGATTTGAAAATATTTGATCTCACATCAATGGGCTTTTCCATTTGAATGCAATAGTTTAAAACGACACTTTCTTTTGTAACTCTACTAATCTTAATGGTAGGGAGTAGTTTTGCAGATATGAAGAAATGTCATCTTTTTGAAATTAGATTAAGCAGTGAAGCAGATAAACTAATATAACCCTTATCTCTGATTTCCCAATTATCATGTTCATCCATCATAAATTTATATACTTCTTGCATCATATCTCTCGTTGGGATAAAATTTGTATAATGACTAATTGGAACGTTTTCTATCATATACAAATCATTAATTCGAGCCAGAGTAAATGATACAGCCTTACCTCAAATGAAGACGACTCCTTGGGTAATTCCATATAAGTTAATTTCTGTACTATTGGTACAAAAATTACAGCGGTAGTATAGCATAGAACTTCTCAACGTCTTTGTACAATAATTTTCTCTATCTGTGAACTTGGATTACTCAATCCATGATTGAAAAAACCTCTCTTCTTAATAAGCCTCTTCTTCGTGATGACTTTGTCGTATAGTCTCTGCGCGTCAAAATTGATAAACTTTTTTTCTATTGAAAACTTCATATCTTGAAGTATTTCTGGAATTGGAAGCCATGGAATTCTAAATTAGAAAGTTTCTAGACGTTCAAGTCAGTTTATAGGACTTTCACCTTTTAGGCCTTTAAAAATAGCTCTCGGCGGTTATTTTGAAATGCAATCCCGCCAAAGTCTGCCAAATATGTTTTGAACAACACAAACTGCTCTCGGCGCTGTCGGCGTTCCTAATGGCGTTATTTGTGCCATGGCCCGTGTAGATGGGAGACGTTGGCACCATTCTGGCGACGTCGGCGCCAGAGGCCAAAATTGCGTCTCTTATTTTTTTTGTTCAATTCGATTCCAAATTTTTCCTCTAATACCAATATTTTTCTTAATTTTCTTAATTTATGATATATTTCTTAATTTATGATATATAAATTCGTGTATGATTCAAAAATATTATTATATCCTAAAAACACTTATTAAACAAAATAGTAATATATATATAT
>NW_018241274.1:69173-73727 GCF_001263595.1 Phalaenopsis equestris
AACTTCTAATGTGTAATTTAGAGGCATTTCATTTCTTCTAGAAATATTTCCTACTTGCTGACATTGATCGCATGTTTTAATATATTCAATAACATCTCTAAAAAGAGTAGGCTAATAAAATCTAGCTTGCAAAATTTTATATGTAGTTCTATTTGTTCCAAAATATCCTTCAAATTCAGAATCCCGACATCTTTCAATTATTTGTTGAGTTTCTTCATAAGGCACACACCTCCTAATAATTAGATATTTACATTGTTTATATAAGTAAGGGTCATCCCAGAAATAGAATTTTGAATCATAAATAATTTTTTTTAATTGTTGATTCTTAACATCTGGTGGTAGAATATTACTTACAATATAATTTACTATATTGGCATACCACGGTATATTCATTTCATCAATATTATATAATTGCTCATCAGGGAAATTTTCTAAAATTTCATTTACAAAATTATTTAATTTTTTTTTCTAGTCTAGACAAATGATTAGCTATTTGATTATCATTTCCCTTTCTAACAACTACAATAAAATCAAACTCTTGCAATAGAAGTATCTATCTAATTAATCTTGGTGTAGCATCCTTATTTTGCATCAAGTATTTAATAGCAGAATGATTTGTATGCACTATACATTTGGTTCCACTCAAGTAAGGTCTAAATTTATCAAAGACATATATAATAGCTAATAACTCTGTTTCGATAGTAGTGTAATTAATTTGAGGATCATTTAGAGTTTTACTAGCATAATTTATTACTTTAAAAACTTTGTTGTGTCTTTGTCCTAAAACAGCTCCAATAACATAATCACTAGCGTCGCACATTATTCCAAATGGTTTCTCCCAATTAGATGGATCTATTATAGGTGCAGTGATTAATTTTTCTTTCAATAATTAAAATGCTTTTATGCATTCCTCATTAAAATCAAATTTTATTTCTTTTTTCTAAAAGTTAGCATAATTGTTTAGTTATTTTTGAAAAATTTTTATGTAACGCTTGTAGATCCCAACATGTCCTAGAAAACTTCTTACCCCTCAAACCATAATAGGAGGTGGTAATTTTTTAATAACTTGAATTTTTGTAGGATCTACTTCCATGTCATTTTCAGAAATTTTATGCCCAAGTGAAATTCCTCCAAATTCCTCCTGCGAAATTCCTCCTGCAACCATAAATTGACAGTTTTCCCAATTTAGTAATAGGTTGATCTTTTCACATAATTCCACCTAATAAAAAACTAGTTTCACTTGAATCAACTTAAGGAAAAGTATTTTTTTACATAAATAGAGAGAAATCATTCATAAATACTTCCATTCCATATTCAATCAAATTACTAAAAATTGACATCATACATCTTTGAACTGTCGCAGGTGCATTGCATAGTCCAAAAGGCATGCTACGAAAAGCAAATGTTACATAAGGGCTTGTAAATGTTGTTTTCTCTTGATCCTAATGAGCAATTGGAACTTGATGATACCCGGTATATCCATCTAAAAAACAGTAATATTTGTTTCAATATTTGTTTCTCGCCAATCTATCCAACATTTGGTCTAGAAAGGGTAAAGGAAAGTGATCTTTCCTGGTTACCATGTTTAATTTTCTATAGTCTATACAAATTCGCCAACCAATAACTTGTCTTATTGGAATTAATTCAATTTTTTTATTTACTTCAACTGTCACTCCTCCTTTCTTTGGAACACAGTGAATTGGACTCACCCAAGCACTGTCTTAAATAGGATATATAAATAGGATATATAATTCTAAATAGGATATATAATTCTACCTTCTAACCATTTTAAGATTTCTTTTTTAACAACTTCTTTAATTATTGGGTTTAATCTCCTCTGAGGATCAGCTTTAGGTTCATATTTTTTATCTAATAGAATTTTATGCATAAATATTGAAGGACTGTTTCTTTTAATATCTGCTAAAGTCCATCTAAAAGCCTTTTTATATTTTTTCAACATTTTTATTAATTTTTGTTCTTGAATTTCAAATAACTCAGAAGATACAATAACAGGAAATACAGATGAATCTCCTAAAACACATATTTTAAATGGGCAGGTAATACTTTCAGTTCAAGTTCAGGTGGTTTAATACTTGAAGGAATAAGATTTTTATCATCATTTTCCAACAAATCTAAAGTTTCAAATTTTTCTTGAATATAATCTAAATTCTCTTCTTTTATTTCATTCTCATTCTCACAATATTCTTCTTGCCTTAATTTTTCTTCAAACACTTTTTTAAATCGCTCATTACTTAGATAATCAGTAACTTCCATCCTAAAACATTCATTATCCTTTTCTATTACAGGATATTTCATAGCTTTTGCAATATTAAATGTTACTTCTTGATCATTAACTCTCATTATTAATTCTTCTTTTTGCACATCTATCACAGCTTTCCCTGTTGCAAGAAATGGTCTCCCCAAAATAATAGGAATCTCTTTATCTTCCTCCATATCTAATACTATAAAGTCTACCGGAAAAATAAATTTATCCACTTTTACAAATACATCTTCTATAACTTCTTTAGAATAAGTTATTGATTTGCTAACTGAAGAGTTACAGTAGTAGGGGAAATCTCTCCCAAATCTAAATGTTTAAAAATCGATAGAGGCATAAGATGGATACTAGCTCCTAAATCACATAAGGCTTTTCCAAAAAACTTTTCACCAATTGCACAAGGTATAGTAAAACTACTCTGATCTTTTAAATTTTCAGGAAGCTTTTTCTGAATAATAGCGTTGCACTCTTCACTGAGTGCAACGATCTCATGATCTACAAAATTCATTTTCTTGTTTAGTATAACTTTCATAAATTTCACATAACTTGGCATTTGTTCCAAAGCTTCAATGAAAGGAATGTTTATCGTTAACTTTGTAAGGATTTCCAAAAATTTTGTAAATTATTTGTCTTTATTCTTCTACTTCAATCGTTGAGGAAACGGAGGTAGTGATCTTTCTAAGGAAACTTGTATTTCTTCATTTTCATTGTGGTCACTTTCAATCTCTTCCTTCTTTTCATTAACTTCAGTTTCTCTTTGGATTCTTGTTTCAACTTCTTTTCCACTTTGTAATTGAATAGCTTTAATTTGCTCCTTGTTTTGATCTTTTGGATTAACTTAACAGTACTCAGAAGATTTAGTGAAGGTCTGTTACTAAGTGCAGTAGCTATATATCCTAATTGATTTTCAATATTTCTAATAGCAGCCCCTTGATTTTATATTTGATTTCTCATATTCAACATTACTTCTTCCATCGTCAACCTCTTTTCCCTAACTTGTGGGTTAGGGTTAGAGTTAAATCCAAGAGGATAATAAGGTCGATAATTAGGATTTCCTTATTTATTTAAATTTCCTGAGGGGTTCACGAATTGTTATAATTATTCCAACTAAAATTAGGGTAATTTTTGCATCCAGGATTGTAATAATTAGAATAGAGATTGTTATTTCAATTATTTATAGCATTCAAAGTTTCATAAGATGATTGAGTATAAATTATCTGCACTAGTGAATTTTCCTCTAATACTGGTGGTATTTGAGAATAGTTCACTCCAATTTGATCAATCTTTTTTGATATAGTAGCAATTTGAGATGCTAAAATAGACATTGCATCAGAGTCTTGAATACTAGCTACTCTCTTAGGATTTACGTGTTCAGAGGACCATTGAAAATTGTTAGTAGTCATTTCTTCTATTAAAGAGTATGCTTCATCAAAAGGTTTTGACATTAAAGATCCTCTTGCAGCAGCATCTATAATAGATCTATGTAATCCTACTGATGCATTGTAAAAAGTTTGAATTATTAACCAATCTGGTAAAGCATGGTGTGGACATTTTCTAAGGAGATCCTCAAACCTTTCCCAGGTTTCATATATCAATTCCCCTTTAAACTGACAAAAAGATGTAATATTGTTTCTAAGCTTAGCAGTTTTCGAGGGTGGAAAAAATTTAGCCAAAAATTTTTTTGATAGTTCTCCCCAAGTTCTGATAGATCCAGGTGCTAATGAATTTAACTAAGCTTTAGTTTTATACCTTAATGAAAAAGAAAAAATTCTAAGCCTAACAACATCATTATACACCCCATCATATTTAAAAGTAGCACATAATTCAAGAAAATTAGCTAGATATAAGTTAGAATATTCAGTAGGTGTTCCTCCAAACTGATTATTTTGTACTATTTGGATAATAGTAGGTTTAAGCTCAAATGAATTAGCAACAACATCAGGATTTTGAATAGTTAAGTGAAGTTCATCTGTTGTATGATTAGCATAATCTTTTAAAGTTCTTTGTCGACTTTCATTTATTTGATTATCTAAGTTATTTGACATTCTGTTCAAATTTTTAATTTCTTTTTGTTATTTTTTTTATTTTTCTAATAGTACGTTCTAAACCTTCAGATACAATATTTCATATAAACAAATATAATAAGACAAAAAAAAATTCTTAAAAAATACTATTAAATATATATAGTTATATAGTTTTTTGAATTTTTTAATTTTATATATTTTTAATTTTTTATATTTTATCTCTAAATTTTCTATTTAACCAAATCTATTTAA
>NW_018241274.1:73737-84427 GCF_001263595.1 Phalaenopsis equestris
AACGGCGCCAAAAACTTGATCCCAAAAAATATAATTGTGTAAAATTTATAAAGTTGACTCCGCTTTACAATGATGCCAAAAACTTGAAGTGATATTTTATAAATAAGAACGTTAAGTGCTTAATGTAGGGATTCTATGTAAGTATACGTGTCGTTATCATGTAATACAAGAATTTCTATTTAAGTCCCAAATATCGATCCCACATGGAAGGTTTAAATTTGAAATGATAAATTAACTAGGAAATTTACAGAAATAAAATGAAATTACTGTCACTAATTTTGAATGTTTGAGATGCTATCATAACTAAATTATTAACCACTAGCCAAATTTAAATGCAAATTTTAAAACAGTAACTACTAAACTATGTTTATGTGATGAAGTTTTCTAATATGAAAAAACATATTTCTCACTGCAATGAGTTTTTGGTAAAATGAGATGAGATAAATGGTTTAAATATGTATTGTAACAAATAGGAGCAACTTTAATTCCCTACCCTGATTCAATATTATAAAAAATCATTGGTTAATCTTATGTTTAGCCCTTAAATCCGTGACTAGGCTAGGATGATACTAGCTCTCACTCCAGAGCTCGCACTTCCCTTCTCCTTAAGCCTAACTCTCGCTTTAGTTCTTAAACACTATGACTGAATTGGGAATTATAGTCTGTCACCCTAAAAATCTCCAATTCTACACCCAACAATGCATATTTCCCTCTTTATTTGCACTTAATTCCATGAACAAAATACTCTTTCATGAAATTAAATGTGATTCTCACTCTGTTGTAGAACTCATACTCCATTTCCCGGATCATATGTTTCACAAAATATTTTAACAATTCAATTGGTCAGATCAAAAAGTAAATTAAGAACAGAGTTGAAAAATCATCACAATTTATTTTATATTTTAATATTGGCACATCCAAATTATCTCTTCATTTCACCATATCTCAGAGTAGGGAGAAAGATAAAGGAAACTACTCAGACTTCATGAGAAAGATACAACAAAACAAAAATTTCATATATAAAAGAAAGTCCATACAACAATAATAAACAAACAACACTTATCTGAAACTTTTTCTCAAAGTAAATCTCTTGTAGCCTCTCTTACGAAATGTAGGAAGAAGAAATCTCTCACTTCTCTCCCTCTCCAACACTCTTAGAGAAGAATTCACACTTAAACTCACCATAAAAACTCAAAACTATAAAGAAAATAAATGACTAATGGACTCTAAGTGGCTATATAGAATGTGGAATAGTGTGGAAGAGAGTGGAAAGCGGTTTAAGGGCGAAGGGGGGTCTTTTCTGATCAATTTCAGCTCTACATAGAGCCTAATGTCGGTTTTCCAATAGGTGCATCCAAAAACTCTTCAAAACGCGTCCAAATTCGTCGAATCTTCTAGAAATAGGGTCTGCACCGACACTGGAGCCATCGACGCTCATTCTAGCACCGTCGACGCCAGTAACCATTTAATTAATCTCTGCTCTCTGTCAAATGGCGCCGTCGGCGCTGAAAATTTCTTGTAAAGCTCCATTTTGACTATAAATTTCATTCTTTTTGTTTCATTTCTGCTTCCAAGTCCTAAAAATCAACAACCTGCAATAAAAAATGAAAAATATCTTCCTTTAAAGTGCAATATCACAAAAAATGAGTATAAAATATAGGTCTAAATATGCATGTATTTTTAGTGTATCAGTTAGCAATCGTGGGTTATCTCATCCGAGGGCCTCCCGTAAACCTAAAAGGTTGAATTATGCTAATTGTTTTGTTTTAAAAATGTTGTTTAATTTAATCTTGAAAAAGGTTCATTTTTATTTTGAAAGTTGTTTGTTTTGACTTTTGAAAAGTATCACAACCAAGCATGCATAATATGTTAAAGCAGTGGTAAACTGTAGTAATAAAATGAAAACAAGTAAACTGTAAATACAGTCGTGTCATTTCTCGCTGCTCCTGTTAAAATGTTAGCATTCATAATCATATATATATTGTAGAGTAAGAACAAGTACTATGTGAAAAAGTAGTATTCAACCTTTAATGGTTTAAGTTCTTAACTTAGCGGGCTCTTATATAACTTAGAAGGCTCTTATAGGTTTTAAAGGATGATTTTCTTGAACCAAGCATAAGAAGTTCAATTGTCCTTCAATGCATCCAAAAAATTATAAAGGTTTCTGGGAGTACCCTAGACAACCTACGAAGTCTTATGAACCATTTCGAGGTCATTTGAACTTGTTACGTTGTTGAATATATCACCCTGAGGTTCATTAGGTTTAAGCTATGCTCAATGTTATATCTCAATTAACCCATGAGAGAGGGGACAAGCAAGCTTGAGCTTGTAGTTCTTGAAAGAGATTAATTATGGTTTCTCTTTCAACTAACCCTCAAGTATCTTTAGATTAAACTTAACTCACTAGAAGCTCAAAAGACATTAGGGGTGAATGTGTAATTTAGGAAAAGGTATATTAAAAATGTTTTTTTCTTATTGAAAGATCAACCTATAACTCAACCATTGGTTTGAGACTCTATATTAGTTAGTTATTGACTTCCTAAATTATGTCCCAAACACTTGGATCATTCAAGTTGGTTTTTTCTTCCAATGTTCAACAATTCAGACAATTACGGTTATACCCCTCTTTTATAAAAGTATTACCCTCATGTTTCAATCTCCTTAGAATGTTGCTTAGGATCAAAACATTACCCTTTAAGCTTTTAACCCATCCTAAATTTTAATTAGGGATGAAAGGTGGAAATTATAATTTTGCCCCTAAGGCTGCCCCTAAGGCTTTGCCCCTAAGGCTCCTATCTTCATAAATCTTTTAAATTAATCCACATGGGCTTGAAACTTTGCTAACTTATCTCTCATGGGTTAATTAAGATACCATAGAAAAGATCATAATTTTCTGATTTTTATATTATTTTTTATAATTATTTTAATTCAAAAATAGGAATTTCCAAAGTTAATGCATTTAGTCAATCAAAGTAAAGTTTTTATCCTTAAGAAATTTATTGGAGGTTTACCTAGGGCAGAGGACCACTTAGCCAAATTTTTATGATTTTTTTTAATTATATTTAAATTTTTATGATTTTTATATTAGTTTTGATGAATAAATAAATATAAAATATATTTTAATTTAAAAAATTCAAGTTCTATTTTCATTGACTCCTCTCACTTTAAGGAAATCAAAGAAATTTATAGATTTTTCTCATTTATATTTTAGTTATTAGAATTAATTTGGTGGATAAATTATAAAATTTTTAGAAAATAATTTTAAGGGTTTAAAAATACAATTTGAAAATTTGCATAAAATTTATAAGGAGATTGTAAAGGTACAATCTCTTATTAGGAGTGATTTCAAGTCATTTTCACACATTTTACTTTTTTCCAATTTTTTAAAATTATTATTTAAATTAGTTTTATTTAAAAATACCCAAAAATGAACTTTTTATTTTTTTACTCTAATTTTATTTTTTTTTATTGTATCTGACCTTAAGGAGTTCAACAAACTCAATATTGTATTTTTTTTATTTCTTATAATTATTTTATTGAATAATTATAAATATATTGAAAAATAGTTTTAAGTGTTCAAAACACATTTTTAGGCCTCAAAAAATTCAGGGAAGCATTTTTAAGTTATTATTTATAATGAGGGAAGATTTGGTGTCATTTCAAAATATTTTGTATTTTTATGATTTTTTTATTATTTTAATTATTTTTAAATGCTTAAAAATGAATGTTTTATTTTAATTACAATTTTATTTTTCCTAATTGTCTCTGACCTTAGAGAACTCACCAAATTTGGTTTTATTTTTTTTTATATTTTAATTATCATAATTATTTTAAACTAAAATTAGTGTTATTATAGGAAAATACATTTAGGCATTCAAAACACATTTTTTTTTACTTTGAAATTTTATGGGAGCATTTTAAAGTATTTTTATTTAATAAGACAATTTTTTGTGTTTTTTTTTTAAATATATTTATATTTCTGTAATTTTAGTAAATTTTTTTTAAAATTTAAAAAATATTTAAAATAATTTTTTTTATTTAAATTTAATTTCTCTTCTTATCCACGTCAGCACACACTTAAGACTTAAACTTTAATATTACATACATAACACATAAGATTTAATTTCCACATACGCAAAATTTAATATTTTAATATCAAATATGCAACACTAAAATTTTATTATCATATATTTCTTTTGGTTTAAGCTTTTCTTTTGCGAAGGTGACACCTAATCCTGTAAAACTAAGTGCCCTTCATTTAGATACCATGTTTAAGTGGCTAATCATGTAACACTAAGTGTTTTCTATGGCCTAAATAGCCAACATGAAGATTTATAAGGTTTGTAAGCATATGAGTTTGCTAACACAGAAGCTAAACAAGTGTAAGCATGAATGCACAAACTCTAAGTGGCGATCATGTGTAAACAACTACGGACAAGTTATCATGAAAGTTTTGGAGTGGTATGCATGTAAGATCCTTTAAGCGCACAAAAATTAAGCTCTATCCATGATATCAAAGCTTGAATTTTAGACATGTAAGCACAAGTAAATAGAAGCTACCATGCATGGAAACATATAAAATAACAAACTATGCATGGAACTATGAAAGTTTAGATGGTAGGTATGAAAGTACATAAAATGAAAAAAAGACATGCATGTGAAGATAAAAGTTTAGGTGGCAGATGTGTAAATCCATAAGAATTAGTGTCATGTATGTAAATTTCTCTCTCTTTTTTTTTAAGGTGCTCGATGTGCAAAACCGTAGGAGTTGTGTTGCATGCATGTAAATTTCCTTTTATTTTTTTTTAGGGTGTAAGATATGTAAATACATGAGAATAGGGTGGCATGGATGTAAATCTCTCTCTCTCTCTCTTTCTCTCTTAAAATGTGCAAGACATATAATCATAAGATTCGAGTGGTATATGTGTAAATTCTTCTCTTTTTTTTGTGTTTTGTCGATATTAAATATGTAAATACAAAAGAATTGAGTGGCATATATGAAAAACTCCCTTTTTTAATTTTCTTTGTTTTGGTGAGCATAAATAAGTGGCATGCATGTAAATGTGTGAGAAGATTAGTGTGATATGCATGTATATATGAAAGTTTAGGTGGCAGAAATGTAAAAATAAATTTTAATAAACAGAGAAAAGAAAAGGAATCGAGAAGCTTATCTTGTGTATTCGCTGGTGAAGTGCTCGGCTACACGAGGAGTGGGTGGGGGTAGAGCTTTTTTTTTTTTTGTGAGAAGAAAAAAGAGAGTTGTGGAGAGAGGAGTTGGAGAGGGAGCATGGGTTGGAGTGTCACGGCGAGGGAGAGCTAGGAATTGGAGTTGGAGGCTTAAGAGAGGTGGAGTTTTTTTTTAATATAGAAGAGGAGCTCAGAGAGAGAGAGAGAGAGAGAGAGAGAGAGAGAGAGAGAGAGAGAGAGAGAGAGATATTATAAGAAAAAATAAAAACATGCACTTCTTCCATTTTTTTTAAACCGTGCGTATATATGTATATTTATCATCATCATCATTATTTTTTTTTTTTTTGTGGGGGGATGGATTTGAATTACTTTTTGAGTGGCTTTTGATCTTCATTTTTTTTAAACCGTGAGTATATATGTATATTTATCATCATCATCATCATTATTATTTTTTTTTTGTGGGGGGGTGGATTTGAATTACTTTTTGAGTGGCTTTTGATCTTTGCATGAAAATAGGTTGTACTCACTTGTCATGTGGATTGGCCTTTATGGGGGCTTGGGTGGGCAAGTCTCAATCATGGGAATTTGAGTTAAACATAGGTTTGGGTGAATCACTTTGGTGAGAGGTGAAAGGAGGTTCTCCTTTTTCCTCTTAGGGCATGGTGGACTTTCTATGGCTTAAATGGCTGACCTATGGCTTGGAGAAGACTCCATGGCTTGCATGTGGCTTAGCCAACTTTCATGAAGAAGGATATAAGAATTTTGGAGATTTAGAGAGGTGTTGGTATAAATCCAAAAGTGGGATAATTTAATCATGTATGACATGGTCTATGGTTTGATTTAATTAAATGGATGATAAAGATGAAATTGTCATGTGGGTTATGGGCTTTTCAAAGGCATTAAAGCTTGAGCTTTTAAAATTAGGTAAGGTGGGCTTTTAAATTTAATCATGATGGGCTCTCAAAATTTAATCATGAGATGAGAGAGTTAATTTTGGGCTTTGGTGAATTTTAGGATTTGTTATGATGAGGCTTGCACTTGAATTTGGATTTGGGTTTGATTTTGGCTCATTGGTTCAATTTGGTGGAATTTAGGTTTAGGGTAAATTAGGGGTAGTTCAGCTTGAGTTTGAATTTGGAATTGGGTGTATTAGGAGTGAATTGGGTGAAAAATTGGGGTTGATTTGATTAATTGGATCCAAATTGGGGTTATTGGGAATTTTGGGGAATTTTGGCGAAATTGGGTATTTGGGCTATTTTGGAGGAACTTAAGGATATGGGGTGATGCGGGGTTGATTTAGTGTGTTAATTTTGTAAATATTTTTTAATATTACAAAATACACACAACATATATAAAATTAAATATGCAAATTAATCCCAAGAAAAATAACTTTTATGAAAATAGTTTTATTTTTAAAAAAGTTTTAAACTGCCAAGTAATAAAGGGCTCTAATGGAGTTCTAGATATCGATCTTACAGGAAATTTGAAAATGCCTATTAGTAAATTCTTAAGATTATAATCTAAACTATAATTTTAAACTATGAAAGTGAAGTGCTAAATTTGAATATAAAGTAATCGAGTGAATGTTAAATAAGATGCAGTAAAGACAAAGTTAATTAAACTAATTGCTAAACTTTTAAAATTATGAAAACTAAACAAAGTTTTTTGTGATGAAGAGTTCAAATTTAAGAAAGCATCCTTCCCCTTTACAATGAGTATATGAATTGTGAAGAAATTAAAATCATTTGAAAATACATATATAAATTATTTTGTGTTAAATAGAAGCAATCTTATTCTTTACCCTCTTCTGAGTGCATAAAAAACATTGAATAATCCAGGGTTTGGTTCTTAATTTTGTGGTTAGGCCGGAAGGATACTAGCTGCCACTCCAGATCTCCCACTTATCCCTCACTTGAGGGATAACAATCTCACATTAGTTTCCAATCAACTGGACCAAATTAGGGATTTTAATCTGTCGCCTTAAAATCTCTAATTATACATCCAACAAAGTATATTTCCCTATTTTTTAACACTCAACCCCGTGGATTACATTCTCACCCATGGAATTGAATTCGACTCCCACCTAGTTGTAGAAATCACTGTGTTATAGAAATCATAGCCCTTTTGGAACATATATTCACTCCATAGCTCCCACTACTACCTCACATGAGGGCTAACAATCTCGCAAAAGTTTTCAATCAACTGGACCAAATTCGAGATTCTAATCGATCACCTTAAAATCTTCAATTCTGCATCCAACAAAGCATATTTTTCATTATTTGCACTCAACTCCATGGAAGCCATCCTCTCTCATGAAATCAAAAGTGATTCTCACTGTGTTATAGAAATCATAGCCCTTTTGAAACATATATTTCTTAACACATTCTAACATTTTAATTGGCTAAATCAAAAAGTAAATGAATATCAGAGTTCAAATCATCACAAATTATTGACATTTTGAACCGTATAAAACAAAATCAACTCTTCACAAAATCATATCTCAAAGTAAGGAAAAGGATAAAGAAAACTACTTAGAATTCATGAGAAGGATACGACAAAACACGGATTTCATTAATAAAAATAAGTTTACAAAATAAAAGAAATAAATGACACAACTTATCTCACAATCTTTCCCCAAGCCTTTCTCTCCTTACAAGCACTCTCAATTCTCTCTTAGAAGTGTAATGAAGAAGAAATCTCTCACATTCCCTCTCATCTTACAATCCTTGAAGAAAATCTACAAGTCCTTGACTTTTTTTTCTCTCTCTCTCTCTCTCTTTCTCTCTTTTGCCCCCTTTTCATGCCACTTCAACCTCTCTCTTTTCTACCCTTGACTTCCCTCTCTTTTATTAAAGGATGCTTCCCTCCAAAAAGAATTCAAAATTCACTCCTAAATTTTATCCAAAAGTCAACTCTTTTGAATTCAAAAGATATGTCCATTGATCCAAGAGACATATCCCTTCATAAAAGAACCTTCTAAATTGTTTAGAAGCATTAAATCAGCTCTCCAAGGGGTGTTTAGAACAAGTGTCATTTTGAAAATTTGCATAAAATTTGTCTTGAATCGCCTTAATCCGAAAAAAGTCATCTCTGGTGGTTTTGGCGCATCTGGCGTCAGCTCTATGTAAAATGGCGCATCTGGCATCAATGTGCATTTGACGCTAGCTCTCCGTAAAATGACGCATCTGACACTAATCTGACGCATTTGTTACTTTTGCTCTAAATGTCTAAAATTGATATACATGCAACAAAAACATGAAAATACTATTCTTTAAACTGCAATATCACAAAAAATAAGCCTAAAATATATACTTAAAATAACAAATTATTTTGGTGTATCATGGGGGGGTATTTTGGCAATTATAGAGAAATTTTGGGTAGAGTGAGCAAGCAAGCCATGAAGTCACCCTAAAGCTACAAGAGCCAAATGAGAACTTATTTTGGATCCTCCATATGTTGGTCCTAACCATCTGAGCCAACTGTTAAGGGCTCTGGTCCACTCATATGAGTTTCCAAAAGGAGTAAGAAGATAGGTTAAGTGTAAGTGATCTTAGGGTTTGATGCGTTCAAGTGTGTGTGCAAAAGTCCAAGCCACCCAGGGTTGTCCTAAGTCCAATAGTCCTATGGAAACTCACCCTTGAATCCTCACATGTTCGTCTCAACCTTCCAAGTGCTAGAGCTTCATGACCATCCATTTAGGGTTCCAAAGAGAGCTAGAAAGTAGTTTGAATTTCTATGTAAGTGGTTTCCATCTCTATTCTTCTAAGATAGTCAAAGGGAAAGCACTATGGCTAGATCCTAACCACTAAAAAGAAAAAAAAGCCCTCACAAAAAATGAGGTCAACAATCACCCGAAACATTGTTATTTATGGGCGAAGCAGCTTTTTTAATCCAATTTTCAGATTCTCATACTTAATAGATCAAACACAATATTTTCATGTTTTTCATTGTAATTGCCAAAACCGCATCCCATATTAAAATGTATTCCCGTAAATTTGCATATGCTATTTTTTTTTTTCATAAGCGAGCAGCTAGAGATCAATGTCGTGTATAAATCAGTCACCCAGATTCATTTATTTTTCAAGCAGGGTACCCGAGAAAGCCGCAAATCACATATCAGAGAAAAGTGTAAACCAAAGAGCCATTGGAACGCATAACAGAGAAAGAAATTGCATACAAAAATCTCTAACCAATAAATTGCAAATTAGAGAGCTGAAAATCGCATAAAACAAACCAATCTATCGACAGTTACCGCACATACTTACAAAGCATGAAAACGAGGGATTGGAGGGAGGCATAAGAGTAGTATGGCAACGCCAAGAGACACTGTCAAGAGGGATTTAAGCATGTGATAGAGAGATGGCTGAGAGAGACGATCAAGAGGGAGAGAAGAGGGAGATCGAGTTTTAGAGCAGACGAGATGCGAGAGAAGCAGTCGAGGGCAGCGGTGTCGAAACAGAGAACTGGAATGCAGGCCATGGGGTTTGATCACGACCTCATTTAACATAAAAAAAATTATAGGTTATTACGATAATCCACTACAATGCATTTCCAAACACTTCGGGAAGCATTTTAAAACGCACCACACCTATATTAAGCTGCCCCAGAAGGGCCCTAAGCCAATTAACAGGAGGATAAAAGATATAAAGAAAAAGATAAACAACTTTATAAGAATATTTAGAATCATCGTTCCAAATACAAGTAACGTCATTGGTAATTGAAATCTTATTAATAACTTCAATACAAAAATCAGTAGCATTATGATTATGAGAAAATTTCCAATATTTATTGTGAATAATATCCTTAAGTTTTATATTAAGTGAGAAATTAAAACACGTAAAAACAAAATCACCAAATTGCTCTTTATGAGAAACTCCATCAAACTATGAATCAAAATAAATAAATATATATAACAATTATTAGTTACTTACACTTTTGAACTTATTTTCAATTATAATAAGATCTTTCCAAAAATGAGTAGGCATAGAATGAACAAATTCTCAAAAAAAAAACTATACTCGTTGAAAATTCAATCTCTCGAAAAAGAAACAGAGTTATTCTATTTTCAAAAAAAAAAAATTTTGCACTTAATATTAATAAAATCAAGTGAATGAAGACCTAAACCACTAGCTTGCTCAGACAACATAATTTTATTCCAAAAAAAAAATGAAGATTCTTACTATCATCAATATTAAAAAAAAATTAGAAATTAATACGATTTTTTTCCTTAAACTCTTAGATAATAAATTAGAGCAAAACTAATGATTTAAGTAACTCTAAATAATAAATTTAATTAATAAAAATCTACGGACATCATATGACTTTTTTTTTCTTCAAACTAGCAAGATATATATAAATTTTATCAAGTGTATTATTTTTATTAAGCAATAAAATTGCCCTCAAAACTTACGGGTTAAACTGCGTTCTTTTATGGAATCCACTTGACACGTGGTGTCTCATCTTTGGACTCCGAACTACATTAGGAGTCCTGATGTAATATAAG